>NC_068402.1:25250-66783 GCF_023724105.1 Carassius gibelio | reverse complement strand
GCATTTACAGAGAGAACAGAGTCAAAAGACATCAGTGGCTTCGATTGGATGGATATGTGATTGGGTTTTGACAAAAAGAAAGTAGAAATCTGTCATTCATCTTGGTCGACTTGTCTTCACAGAAACCGGTTTTTGATTTCAGGGCACAAGAAATAAAAGTTATATCTCACAGCACGCTTCAAATGCTATCCAATAAGAGTGAAAATGTAATTCCTACCTCAGCCCCTGTAGGTTTGTGGCAAGTTTGCGGTCTTACAAATATTGGTGTTTTTGTAATGGGAAAGCCATTATCTTGGTTTGGCTCCTGAGGCGAGTTTTTACTGCTAAGATGGGGAGGGGGAGGGGTCGAGTAAGGGGGTGATTTAATGGCATCCACTGTGAGTAACACTCGGTGTGGAAATCTCAATAGATGTCATTCCCTCAACCACAATCATCACAGACGTGCGAACCATGCAGCAGCAAGTGTAATTCCATGACAGGCTGTCAGTCAAATATCACTGTGCTAATATGAGCACAGGGACAGAATGAGCATCACAGTCATTCATCACTGTACGTTATCAAAGATCAACATTGTCCTTCTGAGAACAAAAGGGAGGGATGGAAAGATCTAAGATACACAATTTACATCCCACCGGAGGCGATAACAGATGCTTATCGCTTTTTTGAAAAACATTGAGCTCTGGTGAATTATGCTATTTTGCTTTAACATTAATTCAAAATAATGTAAGAAAACTTTACACAAAGAGGAATAACAGGATTACAAAAATGCCCTTTCCTACTAATATGAAATAGTAAATCATTTTAAAAAATAATGAATTTTATAAATACAATATGCCCTGATTTTGTATCTAATTAAACAATTCAATTACAATATACTTACATTTAAGTTTGACTGCATTACTGCAAAGATTCTACTAATCTGTATACACATTTGAACTTTTGAATAAATTAACTCATCTTATTAAGTTTATCTCCTGACCACGCCTCCACACACTCTTGATTGTGTGAATTCAATGTGCTGTGGATGAGGTGGAAAATTTATTTTTTGGACATTCTTTTCTGCCCTTTAACTTTTACCTTCAAGCTGTCTTTTCTAAAAATACTTTGTACTGACATGTATTTAAAAATGTCAGTGCCATTGTCTTGTCTCAAGATGCACGCCATTAAAGCATGCACAAAAAATGTACACCTATCCCACCTCCAGATCAGCAGTCTGTCATGTGGGTTAACTGAGACCTGTTCTGAGGATGATTACTTTATTGACTGGCACACTGCACATTTAAATGTAAACCCTAAGGTCAGATGTCCTTATAAAGACTGTAACTTTAATGTTTGCTCTTCACAGAAAAGTTGTCAGCGACGATACAGACATCAGCCAGATGGTACTTCAAAGGCCAGCTCTTTTTACAGTTAACCAGGTATGTATAGGTGCATTAATCCCATGTTGCAATTACCATAATTACAAAATTACAACTAGGAAAAAGCATTAATGGCCTTGTAGAACTCATAATTACCATCTGTAAACTGGGAATTTTCTGAGAGCTTCTACTTGTATCATGTGACCACTGTACCTGACTTGCTGCAGATTAATTTAGGCGTTGATAGTGTTGTCATAGAAAAACATAATTTCCGGTCCTAGGACATGAACATCTCAGAAAAGAACGTCATAATTTTGTCTTTTCAGAGTTACAGTATTTGTGACATGGTGTGAACGCTAGGTATTTGACCCCAGCTGGAAACACTTTAGAATAGGGAACACTTGTTCACTATTTACTACGACTAATTTGCTGCCTATTAATAGTTAAATGAAATAAAAAATTTAATTAAATTCAATTTATGCATTTAGAAGACCCTTGTATCCAAAGTGACTTACAGTGCATTCAGGCTAACATTTTTTACCTAACATAATAGTTAGTAAGGTATTTTAGGTATAAGGTAGGATTAAGGATGTAGAATAAAGTCACGATTTTGTTCTCATAAAATAAAAAAGGAGCCATTAGCTAAATGCTAAAGCTTCTCTTTTCCATACAGTAAATTCAAAATACATGGTGATCTCTGACTGTCAACCAGTTACACAAAAGCTATAACATTATACTATTTCATATTGGATTTATATATTGAAATATTTATTGAATACGTTATGGTCATGGCCTTTGGTCTGAATCTGTCGAGGGCACCAAATGAACCTGGACTGCTATTTGAACCCCAAAAGCATAATTATGTGCATGACACCTGAAAATAACCCAAAACAAAATCCTACACATTCATTGCGAAGATGCTAAAATTAGATGACTTCTAATAAGAACACAGCAATGAGAGGAGGAGGGTGGGAGATGTGACTTACACACTTGCTCTATTATCAGACTCTCCAGAATCAGACCCAGACTGCGCCGTAGTCGCAAGGCCCCATGGCCCAAATTGGCAGTTTCTTTGAGAGGGATTGAGGTTATGACAGTGAACCAGTTTCATGGAGAAATCGAAAGGGGATTATGTTTCACCCCACCTATGGAAGCTCTCAGCACCAAACAGATGACAGTTTACAGACATTCACACCCAAACACAGACATCCTCGAAACATGTGACTGACAGACAGACAAACTCATTCATGTGGCTGTCTGTCATTGTGATTTCAGACACCCACTCGTGTTCTCTCTCTGACACACATAGACACACATAGACAGTTAAGAAAATTTATGTGGGTTTTAGTCAGTCCCCCTGTAGAGAGTGAGCCAAGTGTGACCAAAAAAGTACATCAGCTGTCTGTACCTGACATTCGCTAACAGAAGTGTTAAATGGGTCCCAATAAAATACATGGCGCGGTACAGTAAACAGATGTGAGGTTGAACCCAGCCTGGTAGAACAAACTTCACAAAACCACTATAGGCACTGCAGCCGTGGCCATTCCATGCTGGGAATTTACAGCCGTGTCATTAGATCAGACTGCTGGACATAAAGCATCACTGAATCAATCTCGGGGAGCTGTCGGCAGCCTGGTAAACACTGCGGACGCTGGCGGACGCTCCCTATTATGCTGGGGATTAATGGTGTTGACAGAGTATTAACTCACAGTGAAAGGTAAACAGGAACACTACGGAGAAATGCCGAGGTTGACACTTAGCCAGGCATCCCCGGAGGATAAATTCTCTTCTGAACTCAGCAGGTCATGGAGGAGAAAGGAAAAAGAGTGAGAGAATCGTGAAAATTTCATAGCTTTGGAAAAACAATGATCTTGGGATACAGAAAGAGAACTGAGTGAAACTAGAACGTCTCAACGGGCATGCCCAAGGTCACTTAGACCACGCTGCATGCGAGCTGACATCGGCCTTGGCTCTCTAAAGCCAGTTGACCGGCTGTCAGCGCTGCTAGGAGAAGAAGCAGCCCCAGTGGTCACCCAAACCACTCACACAGTGACGGCCCAGCGAAGGGACAGTGTGGATGTCTGGTGTGACTGGCAGGTCAGGGCAGAGATTTCACAAGGGACGCCCAGTCAATGTGCCTCAGTTGATTCTTCTGTCGCTCTTTGGTTCCAGTCGAATATCAGCTGCATTCACTGATTTTAATGCTGTGCTTTGTTACCCATTCTGACTCCATCTGATTCGCTACAATGAATAAGGGGTTTTAGCAGCGCTGAATGGACATTGTGTAGACTTTGGTTCAATGGCCACAGTTTTTAATGAGCTGTGTTAAAAGGCTGAGATGTTCCAGAAGCTGGCCAAAAACTCCATAATTACCTGGCACTCTGTTCTCGCCTTACGCAACAGCAAAGAATGCTGAAAGAAGATACGCTAAACACAGATAACATGCTCGCTTAACAAGAGGTAAACAGTCCTAAGCTAATGAACTAGCAAAGGCTGTTTGAAAAACTGCTATAATGATATAGCCAGTTTTTTTTTCAGCATATAAATACATGATTACTAACTGATCCAAACTAAAGCAGAGCTATGTAGAAAACATATTGTAGGTATGTTAAGGAGTAGTCAGTTAAGAGTCATTTACACTGAGGACAATAATTATAATAACTATTAACTATAACTCTCACAGCCATAACAATATCGACACAGAGAAGCAATATCATTGGCTATTATATCAGAAAGATATGTTCTCTTATGAACGATAACAAACAGTCAATCAGAGTCCATCCAACAAGTATTTAAAGTGGTAGACAGCATAACTGCAGTGTGCACTTATAATTAACAAAACATTAGTGTGCATTGGTGTGGACACAAAAATCGTTGTAGTTCTTGGTGTGAAGGGGCCTTTATACAGCATTGCCATGGACACAGGTGAATATAATTTATGGAAATGTTTGACCGCTGAACATCAAGACTGAAAAATCAGAATCAGGTTTCCAGAGAGCCATATTACTTCTTTTTTTTTTTTTTTTTTTTTTTTAAAGTTTATAGCGTCTTATAGAGTTCTTTTTTGTTTGGGAGTCTTGTTAAACAACTTACAAGCTACTACAACCGTGTGTAGCTTTTAGCTTAGCTTGTACCTTAGCAAGTAGCTTCAGCAACATTAAATAACAGCTACATTTGAGCATTACTAGACACGGGCAAAATAACATGCATTGCATATGAATGTAAGCTGCTCCACTTTGCTGCACTAGCCTCTAGATATTCCTTCACAGCAGCCACTTCCTCTCGCTAACAAGTGCATTAACACACACTGGAGCCAACCAGGCCAAAAGCGCTTCCAAAAAGATCAGCACGAGTGATAATGACACTTTTCTGCCAAAAAAGGAAAAATAAAACATCGTCTTGAGTCACCAGCGGGCCACATAAACTAATTAGAAAGTGTTGCCTTGGGCTTATCGTGTTCAAGGGGAAGTGTTTGAATCTAATGAGAGGTTTAATATCAGCAAACAGCGCACACAGCATAGGACAGGATAACAGCCTTTGCTTTATATCTAAAACCAGAATTTATCTTTTGTTTTCCCTTCTAGACTAACTGAACTCTTTGATTGCTTGTGTTGCCGAGGTTCGGGGGTTGCAGAAGGTGCCCCCATTTTGGATGGAATAGGTTTTGTCTCCACGTGATTCATGAATCTCAAATAGACTCATGCATTGTGTGAATACAGATATCAGCTCATCGTTGTTCTAAAGTGTGAAGGCAAATATATTTATCCAAAGCGCTCACACTCACACACATATCACACCAGGGGCCTACGCAGCGCATGGTGCAACATAGATAAAGGGTTTAACATATCCAGAGAGTTTCAGCAGGGATGGAGTGGCTTTCCTTTTTTTTTACACCATGTTTGGGTCACATTCACATTTGTCAAGACTTTTATCTGTTAGTTCTCTCTTTACACTCCAGGAAAACAGCACAGCTTTCTCCACACAAACTTGCAGAAGTGCGGGTGCTTCTAGGGGTTAAATTGGCCGGGAAAGGCATTTCACCAACTCCCAATTGATAAAGAAACAGCTGTTTGTCAATCTATTTCATTGCCTTCATGATTCAGATTTTATCCAAGTCACAAATCTCCAACTAGAGACAATATTTACTCAAAAAAAGTATTATCCTCCCCTCTAGTCAGTGGCAGCTCCACTCATCTGCACCCTTTCTGGTCCAGTAAAATCTCAAAATAAAACGCAACCAAATGAAAAGACCAATATATTTTGTGCTTTCGATTGTGGAGTGCTTGTCTCCCCAACAGATGTTTACTAGCTAAACCAGCAAGACCTCCTTGGTCAGCCAGCTTTGCAACTGAGTTTATTTAAACAGATATATAGAGCACAATTCATTAACAACCGTAATTCAAAGTGATTTGTATAGCTAAGATAAAGACAAAAAAGATAATTTCAAAATAAGGAAAACATTATAATTTACAAAAAGTTAACTACTGATCAACCTATATATTGCTAAGACCAGTATACTGTCAATATCAATATTTGTCATTTTTAAATTAATTTTTAATATTTAATTGTTTTTTATATTTATTCATTTTTCAAATGATTTATAGTTTATTTAAATATTATGTGGAAAAAATACACATTCCATCATAGCATGTGTTATTTACTACCTTTAAATTAAACAGTATAATAACATACTGTATATTGTATATTGGCTTTTCTTCAGCCATCAGCTGTGCTGCTCTCTTAGATAGTGGCATCGAAAATTCAAAGCAATCCATACTAGTTGACACTTGGAAAAACAGAAGAAAAAGAATACACTCGAAACTAAAATAACACCATGCAATCAGTATTCATTCTATTAATGTTTTCAGTTATTTTTTGCTTGTAAACAGCATAACTACCATCTAAACCAGCCTGAAACAGCACAGAAATTCATTCTGGTTTAATCTCATCGCTGCATGTTTTTTTTTTTTTTTTTAATGTGCAATTCAATTTGAACTGGTCTAACCGGTCAGTAACCAGCAGGGTTCCCTCATACGTCCCACAATCCCTCCAAATCTTAGGTAAACCAGTAAGAAAAATAGACCATCAGCGTCACATGTGCTTCACTTTGGCTTCAATGAATTCATTAAGTGACTTTTATCTGTCTGCCAGTTGTGTGGCCCAAACCAGATGGACTTGAGGAAGAGGTCAGGAATGAAATGTGTCAACGACACACCAAGAGAAGACACCGACTAATTCATTTCTTGGTTGCTGGGCAACCTCCCCCTCTCATGAACCTAAAGGAATGAGTCCAGCTGGGAAATTTCCCTGCATGCTAATTGACTTATTTGATTTCCTTCGCCCCGGTTTTCACCAGGTGTGACATTCTTCGGCCCATGACAATCTATTGACATGTCTGGATCAATTTCAGTGATTGTGTTTCCTGAGAGGGGCAGTCTATTAAGACTTCAATCAATAATGGAACACACTTTAGCCCAATATGAAAGCAGACAGAATATTTTAGCTTTTCCTCAGCATTGATGGCTGGCATTAAGCATCTTTCTCCCCTAAATAACAAGCCTTTGATAGGCTCGAACTAAGTTACTCAGCGTTCACAATGGCGCTTGTGTGGCGGGGGAAGTTTGTTTGCGTGTAATCCCTGCCGTATTTTCTGGTCTGATTAGTGTGTGGCATGCGGTAAAGCTAATCTGACCGTAGGCTTGTAATAAGCTTTCTGAGTTTTGAACATTTAGGTTATAATGCCTCGGTCAATGCAAGCACCACCACATCGGAGTGACCTTTAAAAATGGAGAGAGTTCTCCGGCAAACTAATCTCTACCTTCAAACAGTATGTCGTCTTGACACATTCTATACCGTATCAAATCACAAGGCTTTGTTCTGTCACTTTCTCTCTTCTGTCCCCTGTCATGACTTCATCACATCTGTCTATCAGCAGCTGGAATCATCTTCTGCTTTCTATTTCTCCCAGACCAAACCTCTCCTGTCTCTATCTAGCATTTCATTCCATTTGTACGTTCTTTCGCTAACCCCCTCTGCTTTCTACTCTGTTCCTCCCTTCTTTCCTTCACCCTCCCAGGTGGGAGACCATCTACGCTTGGCTGCTGGAAAACTAATTTGGGTCATCTTCCAAGAGTACTGGTGTTTCTATAGCAACCCAATGCTAAGGGGCTCCATCAGACTGTCAGTCTAAGTGTTTATTTGTGATGATGAAGGAAAAGACAGTGTGTGTCTCCACATCCACATCGCTCAGCTCCAAAACCAATTTTGAACGCTACGTAGACAGCAACTCATTATCAGCATACAAATATAGCTCCACACACAAAGAATCTCATTTCAAAATGGATCTCAGTAGAGTTTGGTGTTGGCACGTTGCTAAGTTAACAAAGTGACATTCATTTATAATTATTAAGGAAAGGACAGTTTGGTCTCCACATCAGCTCTGTTACAAAACTTAGCTTGCTACTAGGGTTGGGTATCAAGAACCGGTTCCATAAGACCTGTGCATTTTGATTCTGCTAAATGAGAACTATTCTAGTGTTCACATTTTAATGTGATTTTAAGCCCAAAAAGGGAAAGAACTTGCAGAAAAAGGTGGTTCTTTACCAAACCTGGCTTGTCTTTCACATCTCGCAAGCAATATGCACAAAATTATGTTAGTATATCCTTGTAAACACAGACTTTTTTGTCTTAAATGAACATAAAGAGATGAGAAAGAAAACACGTGTAACAGTAGGTGTCTTCAACTTGAAGCAGCGCTGCATAGACTGTTCTGTGTATACCATCAAAGTACTGCGAGAGCTATAGAGAGCAGATGGCTCTGTATGATTTTTATTCAATCTTGTGGTATTTTCATGTCATCGGTCTGGGCAGCACTGGTTCAAGTCGAACACACTAAGTATTTTAAATCTGCGTTTGTCCAGTGTTAAAAAGACAGCAGCCTAAATTTTATCAAATGAAAGTGTGAAATGTGGAATGATTGCACCTGATTGTCTAGATGTAGACTAAATAGTGAAAATAACTTGAGAGCTTATAATCGGTTTTATTTTTTTGATCATTTTACAGACCTAATTTCAATGTTGCTAAGCTAACAATGTGTGTTTGATTAAGCATAGAATATACACAACACGCAAATATTAGGTAAAACAGATGGTTTTTAATTAGAATGACATTGTAATCAACACTTTCCCTGCTTCATTTTTCTCTCTTTTCCCCCCGCTGTCTACGTAGGCTGCACACTAGGTTTTGGAACAGAGCCATCCACACCATCTTCCTCTATTATGCCTCCCTCCATTATTTCAAGGACGACTTTGCCTGAGCCTTTCTGAGAAAGACTGAAAGACATTCGAACGCGCTTGACAACCACTGCACCTTAGATTGTGTGTGCGTGCTGCTATAGTCACAGGAGTGTGTCGATGTGCATGCCTCAGCGCATATCTGCGTGGACAGCTCCACTGAATCAAAATGGAGGACGCAGAAAACCGAGGCAGCACGCTTCTTTATCACTGCTGGCGCTCATCCTGCCTAGACTCAGCAATACATCATTTAGTGATAGTCAAGAGACGGACATGAAAAGAGGAAAGATAGATAAATGGATAGGTAAAACGCAAACAAGAAAGAAGAGGAGTGAATGACTGAGAGAGAGATAGAGGCAGAAGGACAAGGAGAAAAATATTCAGTCAAAAGACAGCAAGTGCAAAAAATCAAGAGAAAAGAGGAGAGAAGAAGGGAGGATATTCAGAGCTGTGATGCATAAACTCTTTAGGGATGCTTCTCTCGGTCTCGACCATCATGACTAATTGATGTGTCTCTTGAATACACAATTCAGTTTGATGCACTTGTGCCTCTTCTGAGCTTATTTTTAGAGGTTACAGAGATGGTCTGCCTTTGGCACACATTTAAGATGCACACGGCTACCAGTAAACTAACTGACATCAATTGGAGCAAGCTGCGAGAAAAATATTGCAAAACCTTTCTCTTAAAGGAACAGTACACCAAATTGTGTTTTTAAGTATTATTTATGTACTAATATAGTACTTATTAATATTTAATTAGCTCTTATTGTTATATTTTCCGTTTTCATTTTAATTACAATTTTTACAAATTGTGAATTTTTATTTTTATTTATTATTATTTTTTTTTTAGTTTAGTAGTTTGTCATTTTTATAGTTTTATATTGTTATCACAAAACAGGTGCCCCAAAAATGACAATTCTGTCATCATTAGTATTTTGAAACTCATATGACTTTCTGTCTTCCATGGAACACACACATTTTCAGTGAATAATGACAATCATTCGGTGTCAGCCTACAGTATTCCTGATTAAACATGCAACCCTACTTCAAAACATTGAATACAACATCTCCTTTTGTATTCTAAAAAGTCAAACATGTTTGAAATGACATGAGGATGAGCAAACGAAGATAGAATCCCTTTAAAAATTAAATGCATGGCTTAAAACCGAGCGTGTTCTGTGTTTGGAAGCCCAGCAGGCAAGCAATAATCATTTTAGTGGTGCGCAAGCATTGAACTGAGGTAAAGTAACATACCATTTTATGTACTGTAGTCCAACATTCCCACCAGTAAACAAACCCTGAAACTAGTGATAAAATATAAAGTAATCCACCTACATCAGACTCTCTACTGCACTCGCATTGGGCAACAAACACATAGCCACACATACAGATGTCGAGCTGTCAGCGACTGGGTGACAGTAATGCATTGAAATCTCATCAGCCACCATGTTGAGGACACAGTATAAACAGATAACAGGATTAGGATCAAAAGCAACCGCTGTCTGTCAGAGAGCAAAATCGATTGTGTATGGAATAGAAAGGGGGGAAGAGGGGAAGATGTGAAAGAGGGAGACTGAAAGGCAGGGATAGATATAAAGAGAGAGGTGAATGGAGGAAGGGAACAGACACAGTCACACACCCACATCGTATCTAAATCCAAAATAAATAAAAAAGAGACCTCAGTCATGGCAAACCCATCACCATGTGGATTGCAGGTCGCAAACACTTTCACACACACAAACACACACACGTCCTCCATCACAGAGCGTTTTTTCTTTTTCTTTTTTTGAGATTCAGAGAAAATTGATGCTCTGACAGAAATGCCTCAAACACAATCATGACTTAAAAGGGCACAACATCTGTGCAAAGGATGAAGCTACAGTAACCTCAACATGTAATGACAGATGCAAGAGGTTGTGCATGACGCTACATTGCGATGTGGTATACCAATACTTCAAATGCATATTTAATAAGCAAAGCAAATGCTGTTTTTGATATGCACATATGCTCCCACTCATATCTTAGCTGAACCATGAAACGCAATTACACTGAAAAATGCAATGGCATAAATACCAGAATCCCACCCCACGCACTCAATATGATATGCAAGTGAAATCACATGTTTGCATGTTTATTTCAAAATGTAACAGCATATTCATGTCATATGAGGACTGTTATAGTATATCCCATGTGTAGTGCAACACCAAACCACATATGTATGGTTTAAGGCATTTCACTATTAGATTTGCGTTGTTCATTAGAGTCAGTTTGTGATTAAATGTAGGCCTGAATGTGAAATATAAGCCATTTGTTAAAGCAATACTTCTTCAATAGGTGTGTGTGCAAGTTTGTCAACTGCCAAAGTGTTCGATGTGCACAGTGTTATGTATATGTTGTGGGTAAATGTGTTAATGGGGAAGCATATGCATAGCTCCTGCTGACTATGACTATATGGTTGATGAGCTGCGAGAGAGAAGGGAGGTGAACAACGTGTGACACAGACATGATAATGTAATGATGAGTAATAAATGCAGCATGACAGTAAGATGGAGCAAGATTGTCTGAATCTCAATGATTATTCAGGCTGGTTAATATTTTGGTGCAATAAGGTGTCAATTTGTGCTTTATAGGTATTAATATACAGCGAATATGTTAGTAATATGCATGTTAATAAACAATTAGTAGTGGGAATCATTTTTGAGTTTTCAAGCTTCAGTCCTCATTCATTTTCATTATATTGAATATAAATATTTGTCAAAACTTGAGTTATATAGAACCACAAAATCAATCAATCAATCATACACTGAAGGACATGAGGGGGGATAAATCATTTCAGAATTTTCATTTTGGACACACTATACCTTCAAGAAACTTCCTGCTTGCACCATCTCACAGTATTATGTACTGAGACCACCAGTAAAATATATGTTTGCAACTCTCTTATATTAATACCCATAAGCTGTAGGGATATGTGTTACAATCAATGTCTCCTCATCCTTTTCACCCAGTGTGGCCTAGACAGTTTGAAGCTCTGTCTTTCTTCCTACCTCCCTCATTCCTTCTCTCTTTCTTGCTCCCTCTCCAGTTTTCTTCATTGACTCCACCCTCCCTCCCTTATAATATAATTTATTTATACCCTTTCAATTTCCCAGAGAAGAGGCCGTAATATTTTCTCTTCCAATCAGTAAAAGCAATCTTACACTTCTATCAGTCAGGGTGATTTGTCATTATTTAAACCCACATCTTTCCTCTCTCAATTTTCTCTCCGAATCCCTCCCCACCTCCCGCCTCGAACGTGGCACCTCCCCAAATGTGTTTCAATAGCTCATTAGTCCCAGTCACAGGCCGGGGTTAAAATAATAACCAAACAAAATAAAGAAATTGGAAGGGAATGGGCTGCTTCTCTCTACTATATTTTGCGTCTAAGTAATCTAAATGAAAGAGTACCATCTCATCAGGAGGAGAAGAAAGGGTTAGAATCCTGCAAATAACCCTTCAAAAAAAGTATCAAACATTTCTATCCAAGATCGACTTGATTTAAGTTTGAAATTAAATACACTCTCAAATCAATTTCAACCACTTGCCAGCACCCAGACGACACCTGCCCAGTTGTTCTGTGTACAATTCATGTCCTGAGCATCCTTTCTCCCCATCCAATTACTCCTGAGGGCATTTTCTCCTCCCCAACCCTGCCATCATCCCACTTCACCATGCTCTCCAGCAACCTTTACCTCTTCATCCCCATGGCTGCATGCCCATTCAACAGACACCTTGATGAATGAAGTTCAACCAAAAGTATGAAATTCTATATTCTGCAGCAATGAATTTCTCTCTCTCTCTCTCTCTCTCTCTCTCTCTCTCTCTCTGGCGCTCGCTCTCTCACTGTGACCTTGCAACCTGATTACAGTGTAATCCTCTCCCCCATGACATGTCCTGGGCTATTTCAGTGGGTTGCCAGGCGACAGGGCCTGCCTAGGACCCCCATCTAAGGAGAAGGAGGGCAGCATGACTGTGGGCTCGGTAAACATCACAGTCACACCCGTGGATGTTCACTCTCACTTGTTCACAGGAGCTGCATCAGACTCCACGTCTGCCATTCACTACTCTGTGGTGGTCTGCAGTAACCTGATAGCCTATGAGATCACACTCTTACACTCACATACACTATCAATCACCGGTGAGGTCATGCTTCTGAACGCTCACAGATTCATTCACTCATCTGCTGTCCCTCTTGCACATCACTTTTTGCTCTCTCTTGAACCGTACTCAGATGGATGGCCCGTTACTGTCAATGGATGCAAATGTATGCAAATGAATGCACGCTCCAGATATTAACCTTCAGTCCAATTCGGTCTTATAGCAGAGTTCACAAAAAATAATCGGGGCCAGAGTTTTGGAGGGTATCAAAGTTAATCTTGCTTCAGTTTCAGTCAGTTACTGTGACACATTGCCAGGTTGCCTGGAATTGATCCATGGAGGCACACAAGGCATTGTGGGCATTATAACATAAACAAAGAACACAGATGTACGAACAACAGCAAACAAAACTCAGTTTCAGCTGGATCCCTTATTACTTAAAATGAGTAATTACTGTGCAGGAAAAGATTTGCATACTGTTGTTGAGGAAATTTATGGTTGTAAAGACCAACTACTCTAAACAATAAAAGCTTCACATACATAAACAGCCTTTAACGTTCAATCAATACCATACAGCTGCTTCATACTGTAGACAATAATTCAAACATGTTATATTTTTTTTAAACGTCAATTGGTTACGTGCATTTCTCAATACTGACCAGTGACCACACTTTTTTTAAAGTCTCCTCACACAGTTCACAACACAAAGTCTGACACATCAGTAAATCTGACTTTTAGTGTGCACCAAAACTCCACCTGATGTAAAACCAATATTGACTCCTTCAACCATTGAAGAGCAAGTGCTCTCAGCCAGCAACATTGTCACTCAAAACACACTAACCTTAAAATACTAAATGCAAGAAGCCATATACTAGGTGTATCAATGAAATAAAAATAAAAAAGGTCAATTTATTGGTTAATGCATTAGTTATCATGCACTATCACAAACTTACTCTTACTCTATTAAATATAACTGTATTTAAAAGTTTTATGTATATCAAATATGTATTAATCAAAAGATGTAAAAAATAATGTATCCCACCCTTCCTGCATAATCACTCTGAAAAGCCACACCTCCTCCAAAAGCAGACATGATGAGAGATGGCGTTGGTGGAGGACTGAATGCAATGTTGTCAGATTACCTCATGTCTAATCCACCAGTGAGAAAATATTACAGTACAAAGTGCATTATATTACAATAATAACTGTGTAGAATTTGGACCAATCAGACACACAAATATTTGTTATATTTATCAATTATATATTTAACTCCCCCTCATCTAACCAAAGGGTCTATGGACCCTTCCACCAAAATGCCCTATCCATCACCTCAAAAAAGGCAGAACAGGCCTCTAGTTCCACAGCAACCAAAGGCACGCTATCTTGATAACGCTAGTTTATGGCTCTCGGGAATGTGGCAAAGCAACTATTAACTCATGTCTCTCAAAAACATGCACATATTGCCCATAAAAAGGGACTCTTCTCTAATAAGTTCATAATAAAACATCTATTTGAATGGACACACATATACAGTACTTTAGGTCATTGTGCATATTATTGCTGTTCTTGTGTATTGTCTGTTGAATTTGACTGTTTTATGCTCATTTATGTAATCTTACCTATATGTAATCTAATCTAATGTTTAGTATCTATGAATTCGTCTTCTGATGATCTAAACAAGAGTGTGTGTTATATGTTGGTACATAAGCAAAATATATTAGTATTCTAAGAATCCCAAACTTGAGGTCCATTTTACAAATTGCCATGATTTCAGACAAAGGGTTGAAAAACTCTTCATTAGTTCCAACCTCCCGCCTGGAATTTCAGCCTTTCTCATTGGACAAGCGCATCCTGAGAGCCTTCAGAACTCTTTTGGACCCCTAAGTCTGCACCAGGCCTCATGCCTTGACTTTCCATTCAGCAAAGATCTTAGGGTCTCAGCTGACATCTCTCTTAGTTCTTTTCACTTTCCACTCGGAAGAAACTCCCAATCACAATCATGCCAAATATTAAAAACAAAAGAATTACAGTCTAAAATAATATTATTGTGTAGGCTACATAAATATAAAAATGTAATGACGGATAGTCATTGCGTGTATTATAATTAGGCTACCTATTTGCAATTAAGCCTATTACTACTTATAATGATGAATAAAATTCTACTTCATCCCACGCTTTCTTCACCTCATGAAGCTTTGGTGGATTCCTGCTTGTCCCGTAGATGATCTGCTTCGCGCACAAGCAGATCAGTTTCTTCGCTTGAGAAGCATTCAGCTTTTCCACCAACAAATTCTGCCATGTAAATAGCGATCTGCCATGGCGTGAGCGCATCTAGCTCTTAAAGGGAATGGGAGATGACACTCTGATTGGTTTATTGAACGTTAGACCCATTACCCATTACTTATTAAGAGAATAGGGACAACCCATTCCAAAAATGCGCCCCAACGCACGGACCATTTTTCCGTTGTTAAAATAGGAAAAGTGGATTTGGACACGCCCTGAGTGCACCTGCGCCATGTGCGTTAAGCTTTGTGTTTAGATCGTTAAAATAGGGCCCTTAGTCTGCAATAGTATAATGGAATCCACTTATGATGTATACAAAAACATACATCGACAGGCAGGTAGGACAGCCTATCATCGTATAATTGGACAAACATTTTATGATCCTCCACCTTCCACAGACGATATAAATAAATTTAGACCACTTAACTTAGTGATTTCTGTTAGGATGTAAAGAGACTTTCAACCAGCATAACAAAAATGTTTTTTAAAACCAAATCACCTACCCTGCCTTTAGCATGCAGAGCATTACTGTGAAGTTTTACAAATGTTTTATTATATTATCTTGGATCTGAACAGCGCATGTATTGTTATGCACATGTGATGCAATCTCTTTGCATGCCTGGTCCGTCCTTGGCAATCCTCTGCATATACAGTACATCTGCATATCCTGCATTCACTGCATCATCTGGTACATCTTATCATATGAATAGTAGTCTTATACTTTATAAGAAATTCCTGGGATTAAGGAATGTTATGCAACTGTAACTACACTACACTAGTTACACTACAACTGTAAGACAGTGGTGAAAGGCTATTTTCTTCACTTATTCTTCAACACACATAAGTCTTGCATGAAGGTTATCCTAGAATTAAATGATGCATTCTGCATTGTGACCCAGTTACAGATGCATCCAGTCACTACTTCCTCTGTCAGCCATGTTTAAGTAACAGAATCATTTTAAAAAGGTAGGCTATTTCAACTTTTTACATAGATTATTACACAATTTATCAAATGTGTTCTCAGCTTCAGGGTGGTTTTCAGCTTAAAGTGGAATCAACAATAAGGTCTCATTCGTAAACATTAGCTAAAACATATCATTCTTCATTAGCGAACGTGAATTAACAATGAACAATACATTTTAACAGCATTAATTAATCCTTATTAAGTTTGGTTTGTTCACTATGTATGTTAACACATGCAAATTTTGCATATAATGTTTTATATAAATGTATTTGTATAAATGCTGAAATTAACATTTAAATATTAATGATGGTTGTACAAGTACTGTTCACTGTTAGATGTATATACATTTTTTTTTTAATTCTTCAGTAAGGTATTACTGTACAAAAAAAAGCACAGTGATGAAACATGTATAAAACAATTATGAAAATTATGGAAATATATGCAGATTTGTAAATATTATTTTGGTAGTTGCTGAGTTGTTTCAGAAAAGCAACTGAATAATATGGTCATTGAGTGCATTTTGTATCAAAATAATTGAAAAGAAATTAGCAAGTTTAGACCACAGACACGGCTGTGTGAAGCACTTTAAAGATGTGTATTCGTCACTGAGTAATGCACATAATCAATTGTAAAAAACTGATCTGCACAGAGAACACTTTTTAAGTCACCATCTATATAAGAACAAAGAACCCTGCGAAATGAAGTGTGACTTGACTTTCCATCACGTCCCTGAAAATTTACCGTAGATCACACATTTTAATCGCATATGCTTTAGTAGGAGCGTGAACCACTCCATCCCGGCAAGGTCCAGATATAAACATGACTGTAAGGCAGCTATGCCAACTGCATCTTCAAAAGTACAGACAATTAATCATCAGTCGGCCTGCTGGAGCCCTATAATGCACTGCCTATTCTTGAATTACCGGAATGAGTAATCCTTTGAAATCTATGTGCAAAACAATACTTCCTCCAAGAGTGGATGGAGATTTATACCTCCATCTGAGAGAAGTGGGTGAGATAATTGCTGTCTCCAACCATCCTCTTCACTATGAGTCGCCCTGGTCATCCTGTGGCGCACGGGCCCACGTTAGCTTACAGTAGCTGTGCTAATTGGACGTGTTGCATATTGTAAAAATCAGATACAGTCACACGGCGTGCATCACATTTCTCTGAAACAGCAGCTTGAATAATCGTTAAAATGTAAATTCTCGTCTAAATGGGTTTCTTTTTTGCAAGGAACATCTACTGTTCCGGAGAAGGGTAATAAATGCGTTACTGGGAGGCTTAATTTTAATGATGAGCCATAAAGGTTGGAAATTAAAGCTAATTACCGGGTCTGCCATAGAAAAGTGTCTGGTCGGACCTCCACTCGCACACCAGAGTTGCCTCAAATTTATCGAGGTCAATCACCATTTATGTGACAATGCCCTATTTCTCGCCAGGTTCAATTAACCGAACCGGGGAACGAGGACTGGATTGCTTGGCTCAATATTATGACTTGCCTGACTCAATGTAAAATTTTACAAAAGCACACCTAACACTGACGCACTAAATGCATCCTTGCGGATCACAAGTCCGGTCTTATCAAAAAGCAGCGCTCTGTGGAGAGATAGCACCCGTTGGCATATCTACCAGCTTTCAGTCTAATTTCCTGTCAATCTGGCAGATCATCTGTCTCTGCCTCGGGCTCTCAGTGGCCTCTTTGTGCATTCTTTCACCCTGAGCCTTCTCACTGTGCTGCCCACTGGACCGGTCACCCCTCCCTCTGTCCTGACCTCTTCTCCGAGTGTCTATGGTCCTTGGGGGTGCGGCCACAGCCGGGAGGGACATTAATAACAGGCAGTGCTCTTCGTTACGCCTCCCTGTCGCCCCAGCAACAAATTAATTCCACTTATTTATCTCTCTCGCCAAGGTCGGTGTGGATGGAACAACTGTTTATGGAGCAAAAAGGACGAGGAATTATGGGTGATGTGCTGCGGCTGACAGAACCGTTTGTTTTCTCTGGCACACTGCGAGCGAGATAAAGCTTATAATGATCAATTTGATAACAAAAACTCTGCAGTCTCACTCTCCCCCTGCTCATTTTGATGAACATATATATATATATATATATATATATATATATATATATATATTTTTTTTTTTTTTTTTTTTTGTAAACACACTAACTGCAAACAATGAGAATATAGAGTTAACGGCGGATGATAAAGATGCAGCCATTTTGAGAGCATCTATCATGATCATTGTCATTGTCTTGCGAGAAAATTCTCATCATGCACTTTTGTCTAGGCAACAAAAGTAGGAGTCAGGACTGATGAAATCAGTTTCCCCAACCACAGCAGCCCACAGACCCTCTCCCTCCTGCTGACACAAACAGTCCACCTATGAAAAATCATACAAACCTTCTTTATACATCATACTACACCGCTCTCATGATTCACCTCGGGAGCAAGAAGGACAGCAAGGTCTTGAAACAGGAAGATCTTGGCGAGTCAGGATGTTTTCCTGTAACTTGCTCATGACAGCATAAAACAACGCTACACATCGAAATGAAACTCGTGAGGTACGGGGTAGACGTACAAGAGTATTAGAGAACTGAGATCTTCAAGACAACAGCTTGTCATCTTTAAGTTGCTGCAACAGATGTTGTGATTGTAACATTACATAAATTACATATTATAGTAATTTTGTTATATTAAAATCTGAAACAGCTGTTTTCTATTTACAATTACATTTTTCTATTTGAAAGCTGAAATTTCAGCATGCATTGTTTTAGTCTTTAGTACGATATCCTGATAATTCAGAAATCATTCTAATATGCTGACTTAATGCTTTTGTGGAAAACATAATCTTTTTCAAGATTCTTTGATGAATAGAAAGGTTTAAATATATATATTTTTGTAACATTCTAAATGTATTTGTTTTCCTTTTGATGACTTTAATGCATTCTTGCTGAATAAAAGTTTTAAATTCTTAAAAAATGAAAAAGGTAAGGTTGAACAGTAGTGTATACATTCTAAAGGATTATATAAATCTAAAATGCAAATTCAGATTTTGGGCATTTCTCCACAAATTATTCACTAGTGTCTTCTAATTTAAAATGAGATGACATAAACATGTAGACACTGACATTTTCTACAGATATCAATCTATAAAGGAACCATCAAGCTAGCAGTCGAAGGTGAATTTTTACCAAACCCCCTCTACAGATCCCCTATTGTACTTTGCTAAATCACGGCTCAAAATGGTTGAAAGCGAGACAAACAATGAGACTCTAGGTCTTCCTTTCACAAAATAGCTTCCAGCAATCATTTTCCACATTGATTTTCCTCGCTGCAGCTTCGTTTGGGCAATTTGAGTCCTCTATTATTAATGTGGCTGACAGGCCTCTCTGTAAGGCCGGGCATCCCGTATCCTGCCACTCACGAAGACCATTTGATTCAGGAAATGAGCTTGCAGCTCCATGCTATTATAACAAAGCTAGTGAGGACAGTAAAGCGAGACAACATTCAAAAGCTTTGGATTACATCCTTGGCTGTTAAAGGAAAAGAATGGACAGTTCAGTGACCTCCCCCTCCCATCTCTCCCGTGGCATTGACTGCACCGAGGTAGAGATGAGTCAATCACAGAACCATTAAATATTGAGGCAGTGTATACACGAGCGTTATAATGAACAGCTGGATGAATAGGCAAGTGCCTGGACACACACACACACAGTGTTTTGGCTGCAGGCTGTGTCTGGGTGAAGTATTTTTTCCCTTAGGCTCAGTGGTTGCCCAGGTCCCTAATGGCCTTATACACAGGGATCTCTGCTCTGCATCCTGTGGCTCCTGCAGCCGCAGCGGCAGTGAGAAATGGCTGCAATATCCCAGTCGCCACAGCAAAGTCTGTCAGCAGTAACAGCACCACCTTAACAGATCTCTCGCTGTTCTTCTACCTCTCTTCTTCCCTGCTTTCAATTTAGTTAAATCCCTGACAATCTAAATCCATTTGGGAAGACAAATTAGCTCCATTCCCCAAATGAAGTATCAGGCATGGGTCATGTAAAACATACAGACACGTATTCACGTTGCGAGCGGTGGAGGATTAAAGCGCCACCATGAGAAATATATACTCCTGCGAATGGCCGCAGCACATTTGCGATTTCACTGAATCAGCAAAGTGACTACCTGGACTCACCAGCTTACCGAGTTTTGAAAGTTTTGACAAGTTTTGCAGTTTTGTTGTAAAAGGATTAGACACCAAAAATTATTCTGTCACCTTTATGTAATTTCAAACCTGTATTTTCTTTCTTTTTAAAACAAGCATTGGTCCCCCAATGTCTTTTATTGACTTTTTTACAATTTTTATTTTGTACTAGGCAAGGCCAATAATACATTTGATACTGAGCTGAAGCAAAACTTCGGTTTTGAGGAATACGAGGTATGATGCACATCCTAAAAGAAGGAGAAAAATATATAATTTACAGAGAAGACACCTTTTGGTGTGCCCTTGTTACATTAGAAAGAGGCTTGCTCTGTTTCAGCACAGGCTGCACAGCAAAGTTGCTCTTTTGACATCTGGTCCATTTGCTCTTCTCAGTTCGCTGAGTGCTTTCTCTGTGAGGTATTATGGTTTTTGGCACATGCTGTGGATGCCAGCCTGTTCTCTTCTCGCTCTCTTCCTCTGATTCTCACTCAAATTATGGTATGAATGCACGTATGTACATCTGAAGACAGAATGAACGGAAAAGAAATCAGAATCAAGGCTGTTTTTGCCAGGCTTGGCACAGGCACGATTTGTATAATTGCTTTTGACAAAAATGCTTTGCCTATCAAATATCATTCTTCATTAAATTGCCTAGGATTCAATAAGCTGTCATATTTCCATATTTCCAATTTGACAGGTTGTTCTTGTGGTGGGAATCTAAATGTATTCCGAAGCTCGCTCTCCACTCGAGCGCGGCGTGCTTCACACTTATCACAAGGAGCAAAGAGGAGAGAGAACTCATTTCTACCCAGTGTAAAGAGCTCCAATTCATTAACATAACACCATAACAGTCATGAATATGGATTATTGGAAATCTTATGAAAGAAAACAGCCTTACTTATCCAATCATTTTAAAAAGCATTAATTGGAGATACAGATTCTAAGAAAGAAAGACTTAATTAAAAACCAATTAGAACCTAGACGGACCAATGCAGCCAGAACATGTTATACCTTTCAGCAATCACCTTTTAATCAATTAGCAAAAGCATTATGAAATAGGATTAATGAAGATTGCTCTGCACTACATTGTTTGCAAATACAGGAAGAACAGAGCAAAAGATGCAACATTATTTGTATCCGTCACCCATTTACCTGCCTAGATCAGCGTAACGTCAAATATTGAAGACCCAAAAGTGCTTTTCATTTGAATATGACTAGATATACTTTGAATAGCACTGCCTTCCACAGCCAGCCAAGCAACTACTCCTCCAGCACTGCTAGGCAACCGTTCTCCGTGTGATGCTAGTCTTCTCTTCGGTCCCAAGGGGAACATCAGCTACTGTTTAAGACCTTTTCTAGTAACCACGACAACTCCTCTAACATAAAATCTTTTGTTTTACATCATTCAAGTATCATACAGCTCTGTAATAGCTTCAACACAACCCACACCAAAAGCACTCTTTGCATCTTCCCACTACTGTGAATGTTCCCACCCAAATTAAAAAGGGATCTAAGAAACCAAAACAAGCTAATGGATGAATATTGAATAGATCTTAGTGCACAAGGATGTAGGGCAGAATCAATATGCCTTGAATTGCAAGAAAAGAGCAAACAACATACATTTAAATCATTTACAAGGATTGAATATGCATATATAGAGGTGTATAATATCCTTCCAGCAGGAGAGAGCAGTTGTGAAGGGTAAAGTGAAAGGGTACAAGCATCTATCTCTAGCTGGTAAATGTAAAGCTCAAGGCGGTGGTGTAGTGCAGGGTATATGCAGGTATGTATACCATTTCTTTATCAATCAGCATTGCATATACCCACTTGTAAATAGCCTCTGATGCGTGTCATTCTGCAGGACCGAGGCACCTGATCCGTCCCCCACCCCAGTCAGAGAGGATGGCAACAGCAGCATCCTCATCCTCATGTTTCCATACAAATTTTGAAATGAACATGTGGAAAACCGGAATATCACATAAAATATTTGCAAATAAGCACCATTTCCTTCTAACGAGTCCAAAAGAAACAAAACAATAAATGCGTTCATTGCTTTTGGAAGTGGATGACTGCTGTTTGGGAATGCAGTCGTGTAAGACAGTTCAGGGAGGCAATTATAAAGAGATACAACAGACTGTGGCATTTCAGAATGACCATAACATTTCAGATGCTATGCAACAAAATCGGTCCGATGGTTAGTCAGTTATGCTATTCCATCGCGCCAAGTAATGGAATTTATACGGTAAATGTGTTTCCACCTCCCATTATTCGCATTAACTCTAATTCGCAAGTCAAAAACCACCTCAAGCGTGGATAAAAAACTTTTTTTTTTTTGCAAATTAAAGGAATTTTCCCAAAATTTAGCTATCTGATGTCATAAGAAATTTTTAAATTGCTAAAAAAAAAATGTGTAATGTGATGGAATCGTAGCTAATGACAAAGATGCTGCATGTTCAACTTTGAATAAAGACGTTAATAAAGTTGAGCACTTTTTAATAACATATGTTTATAAATTATGTTATTAACATATGTCAGGGCTAACAATTACTATTTGCCCGTCACTTAAAGTCATGAGACAAACAGTCAGTCACCTATAGGAGTTGGGATGCACAATTCTGGATCAATTGAGAATCAACATTTTTTGTTTGTTTGTGTCAAATGGACATCATGACTCTCCCATTATTCCAAACATACATCTTAACAGAATAACATGACATTTATTAGAGATTTCAACAAAATGTTAATTAATGCAGTCTATTTTTTATTATTATTTATTGCAAAATCTGCACCTCTTCTGTGACTAATATTAATTTCAGTATATTACTCCGTGAAGTCAAGCAGCAGAAGTTAAAGGGATAGTTCACCAAAAAATAAAATGTTTATGTTTATCTGCTTACTCCCAGGGCATCCAAGATGCAGGTGACTTTGTTTCTTCAGTAGAACATGAACAAATATTTTTAACACAAACCTCTGCAGTATTTCAGTCTCATAGTGTAAGTGGATGGGAATCACAGTTTTGAGAGTTAAAAAAAAAAAAACGTACACAAACAAAACCAAATTAAACCCTGCGGCTCATGATGATAAATTGATGTGTAAAGACACAAAACAATCGGTCTGTGCAAGAAACTGAACAGTATTTATATTGTTTGGGGTTTTTTTACCTCTGATTCACACAATTTCTGAAATGTTAAAACTGTCCTGAGCGTGTCCTGGCTCATGATGTATCTTTTTCTTGCTTTGCTGTGTATCGGAGACTTATAAGTACATTATCACCACCAAATGGACCATTGACACTCTATCTACAATCTCAAATCAATGGTCCACTTGAGAGATAGGTGGCAATAATGCACTTATAACTCTGCGATCCGCCGTAAATATCTGCTAGATAAACATCACATTTTCATTTTTGGGTGTACTATCCCTTTAAGTGACAATGTGCAAATGATTTTTTTCATCGTTTTGGGATGAACTGATTATGCAAGACTGGTCTTACATGTCACTGTTTACAACACAGTGCGTTCATCCTTTGTTGCGCCGCTCCGGGGTATAAATTAAGAGTATACACAAAAGCAGGGTGGAAAGATAATTCTGTACTGTATAAGAATAGTTTGGGGACCAATTCTCACTATTAACTAACTATTAGGTACAATTTTTGCCTCAATAAACTCCTAATTTGCTGCTTATTAACAGTTAGCAAGGTAGTTGTTAAATTTAGTTATGGGGTAGGATTAAGGGATCTAAAACATGGTCATGCAGAAGGCATTAATATATACTTTATAAGTACTAATAAACAGCCATAAGTACTAATAAACAACCAGTTAATAGTGAGAATTGGTCCCTAAACTAAAGTGTTCCCAGCACAAATAATGAAAAAATAAATAAATAAATACAAAAAATAAAAATCTTATATTCGACTTTGAATTATACTTCTAGAATTCTATTAGAACTCTACAGTGACAAAGAAAAATATAAGACTGAACAAAAAGTAAAAAGATAAAGTGATACAGTTAACTTGTATAAATTGAATAATAATAATAATAATACTTTAATTGTTTTACAAAAAAATACTGATAAATATAATAACATTTTAATCAGTCAAAAGTTTGGAATAATTATGTTTTTGTTTTTCTGCTGCACTGATGAAAAATAAAATAGTCATTGACATTGTGAAATATTACATATTTGAAAGAATAGTTTTCTATTTTAAAATGTAATTTATTCCTGTGATGGCAAAGCTGAATTTTCATATACATACACTAGCTTCACTGCACACAGCTATCTCACATTTCATCATCAAATCCTGCTCCGAGACATTCAGAGGGTAAAATAAAAAGGCAGAAATGAGTTTCTAAGCAACAACTTACATGTAAAGTACTCCCATTTCCCCTCAATCAAAGATACATGATCATACCACTCACACCAACTGTTCGTAAACAAAAAACACTCCTCAAATAATGCACTGTAAGATGACATGAAAAAATCTGTTCTTCTCCACTGTCCTTCACAGAATGCTTGTTATATTTAATTAAAGTGGTTATATGATACTTTTTTAACGATCATTATTTTGTGTTTTTGGTGTAACATAATATAATGACATGCTTTAATTAAAAAAACACATAATTTTTAAAATACTGTATATTATTGTAGGTCCTCTATACTCCAATTCTCTCAAACGTGTCATTTTATACAAAGTCCCTCCTTCAGACAAGCGCAGTAAGCTCTGATTTATGGAGCCAAAAGAGTATCAATAAAGATAAATGCACATACTACATTCACATATGCACACATAGGATTCATACATGCACACACATAATTCATAAAAATACACACAGGATACACAAATGCACACAACATTCACAAATGCAAACACAAAATTTAAAAAGCACAGAAGATTCACAAATGCTTACAAAATTCAGAAATGCACACACAATTCAGAAATGCAAACAACATTTACAAATGCACTCAAGATTCACAAATGCACAGGACAAGATTCAGAAATGTATTTCTGATGCACAAACACATATATCTTGATTTACAAACTGCTTGCGTTCTGTGAACTTCACTGCATTTGTGTGTGAATTTTGAGACTCCTCTGACTTGGCTCTACACACAAATGCCTTTTTTTTAACAGGGAATGATCTGCAACCAATCAGATATCTCCCTTGTTTGAGCCAATCACAAGAATGCACCCCATGTGGGGGATTGTTTACTTATAAGCCAATCAGCGAACAACTCACTTTCCTCAATCAGCGAACGACTCACATTCCTCAGCTAACGATTCACTTTCCTCACGCAGCGAACAACTCACTTTCCTTAGCGAACGACTCACTTACCTCACGCAGCCGGCGACTCACTTTGCGCAGCCGGACACCCACTTTGCGCAGCAGGAGACTCACTTTCCACATCCGGAGAGTCACTTTCCTCTCGCAGCGAACAACTCACTTTCCTCATGCAGCGAACGACTCACTTTCTTTAGCGAACGACTCACTTACCTCACGCAGCCGGCGACTCACTTTGCGCAGCCGCACACCCACTTTGCGCAGCAGGAGACTCACTTTCCGCAGCCGGATAGTCACTTTCCTCTCGCAGCGAACGACTCACTTTCCTCACGCAGCGAACGACTCACTTTCCTCACGAGTCACGCAGTGAGCGACTCACTTTCCTCAGCGAACGATTCACTTTCCTCACCCAGCCAAGTTGAGCAAACGATTCCCTTTCCTCAGACAGCCGGACACCCACTTTTCGCAGCCGGAGAGTCACTTTCCTCTCGCAGCGGACCACTGACTCTCTCTTCATGTAGGGACCGAATATTATAATTAAAGTGACTTCTATATTGCATCCAAAAGAATATTTAGATATATGTAAAATATTAAAAAGGTGTAATTTTTTTTTTTTTTACTTTCATTAAAATGTTTCAATAAAATGAAATAATTGCCTATTGCAAATTTATGAATCCATGGTTAACTTTTTTTCTGCAGTCACAGTCTGGGCTATATGTATTGAGACATTTTTAAATTTATATTTTATAAAAATAAAAATAAAAAATAAACCTGAATTGTAATCTAAACATCTGTATTTCCATACAATTTCATAAATAAGTAGGCTATAATATGCCACACCACAGGCATATCACGCTGTGTGAACGGGTTCATGTGATTGGCTTATAAGTAAACAACCACGTGGAGTGCGTTCTTGTGAATGGCTAAAAGAAGGGAGACATCTGATTGGTTGCTGATCATTTCATGCATTTGTGTGTCAAGGCAAGTCAGAGGAGTCTCAAAATTCACACACAAATGCAGTGAAGTTCACAGACCGCAAGCAGTTTGTAAATCAAGATATATGTGTGTGTGCATCAGAAATACATTTCTGAATCTTGTTCTGTACATTTGTGAATCTTGAGTGCATTTGTTAATGTTGTTTGCATTTCTGAATTGTGTGTGTATTTCTGAATTTGTGTGCATTTCTGAATTTTGTATGCATTTGTGAATCTTCTGTGCTTTTTAAATTTTGTGTGTGCATTTGTAAATTTTGTGCACATTTGTGTATCCTGTGTGTGTATTTGTGAATTATGTGTGTGCATGTATGAATCCTGTGTGTGCATATGTGAATGTAGTGTGTGCATTTATCTTTATTGAGACTCTTTTGGCTCCATACTGATTGGCCAGCTGACCCAGTGCATCGTGATTGGCTGAACACCGCAAGCACTCATCAGAAATGTAACGCGCCTTTTCATAAACGCAAGCTTCATATTTCAAAATAAATGTAAAGACAGTTAATAATTTCTTTAGGTTTACCATCAGTTACCAACAGTCACGTGACAGACAGTGATGAAGTTCATATGTGTTTGCAGTATACAAGACATGGACGGTTAAGACAGCTGGCTTCACTGTGTGACCGTCACTCTCTCTCTCTCTCTCTCTCACACACACACACACACCCACGATGTGCAAAATTTGGCATTTGAATATTCAATGGCAAATATTTAAACTAATAACAACATACTTCCAGTAGCTGATTTGAAGCACCATATTGTCGTGCAAAGTCAGAATGACCTCCTCTCCTAGTTCACGAAATGGTCGCCCATAAAATGCGTTGCTGTTTTGTTGTAAGTAATCTTAAAAAAGGGGACAAATAAAGTGCTTTTGCTTTTGCATAGAAACACACAGCATCTCCTTGACATGGCTGCTTTAACACAAACTGCAGTTACTGAAACCATGCCTTCTTTCTTTGCGTGAACATGTGGGCAGCATTATGCAAATATTTCCACATAGTGATATAGACATGTGGCTGCGTGTTTGAATGAGCCATTTTGAATTTGATAAACAATGTCTCTTTGGATTTGAGACTTTAGTCTTTGCAACTTTACAGAACTTCATTATGCACCAAGAGGTTGTAACACTCCACTGACCCCTTCAAAACATACTTCAAAAATGAGAATCACTACTTCAAAGTCTTTTAAGAACTAATTCTAAAAAGTTTGTTGCTCAAGGAAAATTACCACCTAAACCAGCCCATGAAGTCATTTAAACAGCACACTTTTTCCATTTCCAGTCTTAAATCAGGATTCTGTTTTTGTGTTTCCTGTTCTTTTACATTTGCATCCGTCTTTGGCATGATTTATGGCCTAATGATCTCTGGCCCAGTTTCTCCAAAACAGAATGAGCACAAATTATCCCCATCCAAGACGTCACATCCCCAGCCAGGGCTGATTTACTGCCCCACTCTCCACACGAGACAAATGATCAGCCCCAGAGCCACTGTGGCAGTGAGCCCATCTTGTGTTTGCTATTAAAAATGTGATGGGCCATACTTTTAGATTGAGACAGCCAATCCAAGAGGTCTCTCTGTTAAGTCAACTTAAATGAATTGGCCAGGCAGCGAGTGAAGATCACAGGAAAACAGCCTTCTATCTTTATAAAATTTAACTAGCAGAGTTTGCTACTTCAGTCAACTTTATCACTATATTCAATTTTGATCATGCCACCACTGTTTGATTTTCATGACATGTCTGTGCTTCCAGAACTGACAGTTCAGCTAGAAATGCTAATTCATTCATCATTTACTCGCCCTCTTGTTGTTCCAAACCAGTATGACTGCCTTTCTTCTGTGCGGTTCAAAAGAAACATTGGTCCCAATTGACTTTCATTGTATGAACAAATAAACCCCCAAAAGGCATTGTTCAAAATATTTTTTGTTTTACACAGAAGAAAGCAATAAATTAGTGTTTTTGCCATACGATAAAAGTCAGTGAGGTCCAGGGTTGTTTCATATATTCATATAAAATCATATATAGGTTTGAAGTGGCATGAAAATGATGACAGAATTATAATTTTTGGGTGAACCTTTCCTTTAAGAGATTCTGGTCACAACCATTCATTGACTGAAGTGGTCAGCAGGACGTGAGAAAACCACCTCAACATCCCTTCCTGAGCAATGGCTTGGGAGGTTTTAATGAAAAGAGGTTTCAGTTTTAATAAGGGCGTAACTACAGCCAGTCCATGGCTCAAATCAATAATTATACCCTGATAAAAAATTTGCAGTCCACACTCATTGAAACTCCCCAGCCTGTGTCAAAAATATAAATAGCAACCTATTTTTAGAGTTGACATATAGAGTGGCAAACATTATGCCATTACAAGATAATTAGTAAAATAATTAAGCAAACAGAAGGAGTATCAGCGAGGGCAAGACACACAACACTTCCGTGTGAAATATGTCACTGTGGTTTGTTATTAAGATACACACAATGTCAATCACAACCCATCGTTATATCAGAGATGTAATTGCGTTGTTGAGTAAATTATACACTCATTAGAAATGTCACGCAGATACCCTTATTATATTCAGCTGGCTGTGCGGTTCGCCGGATATCAGTAAAGCCCCAGTCGTGTCGTGTGAATAAATATGTACATTAATGTAGAGAGACACTGATGACCTCATAAATGTCAAACGATGAGAGTCATGATCTCTCAGTATCTACTATTAAACAATTACTCTGCCCACTTTGGGACTGTGGGCCGGAGATTAATGAGTACCCGCACACCCCCAGGGAGGCCGACTGGTGCTGGCCGCCACAGATTTGGCAGGTCAAGAGGAATGGGGAAATGGCAGAGCTCATTGTCCTGCGGGGGTGCTCCCCATCCCTTCAGTGTGAGAAATTTTAAATTCATCAAAGTGGGCTGAACGGAAGGAGTTAAATATATATTTTCCCTTCTGAGGCCTTTACGCATTCATGTGTTCTGTTAATTAAGGTATTACAATTACTTCAAGAGTACGGCTTGAATTTGCACTTGAATCTGCAATGGGGGAAAACAGCCCTGTTTATGGTTTCATTAAAATACCTGTCAATCAGGTAAAATGTCTGTTCATCTTTTTGCATTGCAAACCTTTAAGGGGCAACTAGCTGCAGGGATCCGACTGGTTATTTTTATTTTTTTCTTACCTGAATCTGAAGTTCACATATGGCACTTAAAGTAGTGACTATGAATACATAAGCTTTACGACTAATGAGATGTGAGTCACACAATCCACATCTATCTTCACAATCCACCGACTGTGAAGAGGAAAATGCTTAGCAGCCTTTCTCATGCATATTTGCTGCTTTTCAATACACAAGCTGTCATCATGCATCACTTCAGAGCTTAAAAAAAAAACTTTGTGTGCACGCGTGTGTGTATTTAAGGTTCATTTCCAAATGCACATGTTTGTATGTTTAATCGCTTTTAAAGGTCACGCTGGCTACAGTGCTTTATTGTGGGAGCTCTATCAGAAATTATAATACAGATAAGCGTCCTGTTTATTCCTGGCATCAACTTGCTGAACCAACAATAAATCACGATATCACATCTGCTACCAAGGTATAAAAGAATAAATAAAGTAAAAATAATCTCTTGACAATTTGGCTGCTAGCAAACGATGCTCTATGAAGATAAGTGGCACAACAGGGAGTGAGATACTGCCAGCTCTACTCATGGGAGATTTATGCTAATCTTAAATAACCAAGGTCAGACGTATTCCCGCTGAAAATGAAACGGTTGTGCAAACTCAGCTTAGGGCCCCAACCCCTCCGCCTCAGGGACTGTGACTCGTCTGCCCAGAATATAGTTTTCCATCACCTCAGTCACTCAGGCTGTCGATTCAATGTCTGATCTCCATCTAGCTCACCTGGGTAGCTTGTGTGTCCATTGTGTATTGATTTGTGTTGCCAATGATTTCTCTTTTTGTTTTCTTTCACTCTTTTTTCCGGGTTTCGTTTTTAAAAGGTTGTCACGACTTCCTGCTTCTATGTATAATGCAAAGCTCAAAAACAGCTGCAGGATCCAAAAAATCTACGTATAATACCTGGAGAAAACTAACCATTCATCTCAATCTGGTGTCGTCTAGATTTTAGCTGTATTTGGTATGGCTGCACAAAATTTTTAGCTCCCTTTCAATTTATGAGAGTAAATCTTAATTCAATTGTCCATGCCCCAAAGGAAACTGAATTGGAATTTGAATTGAAATAATAGGAAGAGAAATGTACTGAATCTATAAAACTTCAACTTTTAAGGTATTTTAAACCTTTATAAAAACTTTCAAACAAGCCTTTGAATCAACTGAATTAGATTTTACTTAACTTTAATTCTACTTCCTGACATTCAGATTTATTAAAGGGGTCATATGATGCGATTTCAAGTTTTCCTTTCTCTTTAGAGTATTACAAGCTGTTCGCGAATAGATAAGATCCCTAAAGTTGCAAAGACTAAAGTCTCAAACCCAAAGATATATTCTTTATAAAAGTTAATACCTTTTATAAAAGGTGTTTAAATACACCTCAACACGTGTACATCACTGTGTAGACAGGTTTGCGTAACACCACCCAAATGTTCAGGCAAAGAAAGAAGGTTGTAACTTTGACGCCACGTCAACATATATATATATATATATATATATATATATAATATGGTTCTCTGCTAATTATTAATTATATTGCATTATTATTCTGTCACACTTCAGTCCATGGACAGTTCATCCCATTCAGCAATTTCCTTTTAATATTGTATTTGAACAATGCTCCCTATACCCCCATTGCCAAGTACTGTCATTCTGCTTTATCAAAGTGATCTTTACTGTCCATGTTTTCACCCTGCCCTTGTATCGACCTCTTTTGCCTGACTTTTGGATTGTTCCCAGCTTAATTACTGATTTGGATTTATTTGCAGATTGTCTGCTCTGCTGTGTTTAGAACTTAGCCAGGATTTTGAGCATGTAATTCCGCCTGCCGTTTTGGATTGTTTGACATTGCTTTTTTATAAAAAACGTCATGAACACCATTCAGCTCCTGCCAAATCTACATATAGATATACATTTAAAAAATATATTACCCCCATAATTAAGTTCTATATACTTTTATGCAAAAAAGAAAAAAATCCTAATGAAACACTTGATTATACTGTAGTTAAACCACTTCTATTATGGCTTGTAGCTTGCAAAGCATCAATTTCTATCTTCCCCAACACTGCACACAAATCAAGATTGCCAATCACTATCAAAAACCAGTGACAGACTTCAACTAATTAAATGTTTACAGGCCAATATCCTAAATATCGTCCAAAAGGTTATATCAGCTATCAACTCACCACAGCACGCATGTGAACGTGCAGTGCAGTGGTTGAGGATAGAACCCACCTACCAATGCTGGTAATGACATTCTGGCAGGCACACCACAACAATGAGTCCAAGCACTATCACACCTTGAGGGTTTTTCAAAATAGCTTGACCTGATGGAAAAATACTGCCAGCGAGCATTGCTTCAGCAAATTAGGCTCAGCATGTTCCTCTCCTTCAACAAGATAACAGTGTTGCATCAAATCCAAAGGAGAGAAAGACTGAGCCTATCTATTCCTCCCTCTCATTACATAGTCTTTTTTGCCCTATTTTGCCTCACTGATTGCAATATAACACTTTGCAGTGTAACACGTATGGCAATAAAATCTGGTAATATCACACTGTTGTCATTGACGAGGGTCATTTAGGTCTTAATGTAATGCTTGAAATAAATATGCTATTAAATATAATTATATTCCTAATTATGTATAATAATCTAATGTTGCTAGCTATTACTTGACAATGGCATGGCTCACAGCAAATATAAATTTCACTGTTAAAAAAATATTGTATGATATTGTTTCTCCCTGGAAGAGAGATAATTTTTTTTCTATGCCACTTTAATTTGCATAAAGAGATAAACAAGTTAGAAAACTAACATAATTAGAAAAAATATATATAATTTATTGCACCACATAAATTAAAAAACATCTACATAATATTGTGGCTTGATTCTCTAAATATCAATGTGAATATTATATTCCTTGATTTCAGTACACTGCGTCCACACTTGCAAATTGGGGCCAATGATGTCAGCGTTCAGTTAAAATCCATTTGGAAGAGGTGGATAATACATTTTGAATCGGTCTGGCACAGTGGCATTTAAGATTAAAGTGTCTCTCAGCAGCTAGACTGACCTATCAAGAAATCCTTTCGCCTTTCCCAAAGATAAACCCCCCCATCCCCAAAATGCATGAATGACATCTGCTGATTACTTTTTGATTTCATTACAGGAATTGAATGAGAAAATCATCTTATTAACAATGATCGGCTCTACATAAATGGCGACGGTGAACTCATCGCAGTCCCCTGACTGTCTCAGCATTCAGCACCTTTAGCCCAGACACAATCCTAAAATGTCTGCTGCGCTGATGGGGTTAGCCATGCCTCTGAACCCTATGAAATGAGCTGTCCTCCATTACAGACTGCTCCAATTGAATAAATGTTGGGATATAACCACCGCCATAAATCGGTTGTATTATCTGCTGAAAACACTGTCAAACTGTAGGTGTAGGATGGATACGGATAAAGTGGAACACTTGGGTTTAATCACATACTCTATCATTTTGTGGAAAAACAAATAAATAAAAAATTCAGGAACAATGTACAGTAAGGTTCAATTTGATAACATTAGTTGATGCAATATATATATACTAGCAACAAGCGTTTTTTTTTTTTTTTTAAACAGCATTTATTAATTAATTTATACATATTTTTAATGCATGCTTGTTTCAGAATACCTCAGCTAAAATTTCTACACAGCTCTCTGGAATTCTTGACTCTCATTGGTCAATCACTGCATTCAGCAGTTAGTTTTAGTTTACCAATAGTCACCGCTATCCATGATAACAATAATGTATATCAGACACTCATCTGCTAACTGCATTACAGTTTTTCTCAGTCGCTTTGGTACATTTCTCTAATCATTCTTGAGATTTGCAAAACAGTAAGTGCATTTCTCAAAACAACTCGTACAAATATCAAAACACAATGGATGACCTGCAAAAGCCAGTCTCTTGCTCAAAATCCTTAGTTCATCTCTCAAAAATAAATATCTGTGTCAATGAACATGTCAGTGCCATCAGAATGACAAGTCCTTGTGTCATAGTTTACGGATAAGACAGTCAAATTGCTTAGTCATGTTGTCAATTTAACAGTGGAGGGATGTTCTGATGTAAACTACTGTATTGAACAGTATGCCATATGCTTATGTATGCCATATATCCATTTCAAAACTACACATTTACACATTACTGTTTGTGGGATGTTGATTGAAAGAGACTGGATAGAATTCCCAGTTACACTTTTACTAGTGGTCTGACCAAAAAAATAAAAAAATAAAAAATACTTTTACAATGCCATTGTGATATAGAAAAGGAAATATGGGAACAAAGATGAAAATAATTCCATTTTCAGAATTTGTAACTCTTGTGTTGTCCTTTGTCTATACAGTATAAGCTTTCCTACTGAAGATTCATGAGATGAACCTTTGAGCTATTTCAGAGAAATGGTTTATCATTTGTTTATCATCTACATTCTCTTCATTAGTAAAGATTCACTTGTACAATTCATGCCAAATTGCAAAAACATCTAATAATAGTGTGTAAAAATACAAATAAAAAGTGTGCTTGGCAGTTTATGACAACTAGATTAACCATTTTGCATTTAATGACTTATACTATGAACTAAAGACTAGATGTTTTGGGGGGTAAGACTATTGCACAGAAAACTGTATAATACATTTTGAGCAACATGACATTAGCAACTGATAATGTAGGAAACTGCAGATAAATGTGCGTAATCAATTGCATGAATGTACAATAGCAATCGCAACTTGTTCAAAAGAATGAGAAACTGGTTTTATGATGTGCATTAATGACTAGATGATGTGGAGGTTGTACAAGTAGTTTTGAAAATTGCATTTCTGTTTTGAAAAATGCACCAAAGTGACTGAGAAAAACTGTAAGTCCATGTTCTGTGTAGGCTGATATTTTACATGAATGGAGAACATCATTACATCTAACATCTACTCACCAATGTGCGTCCATTTTTATGGTCCTGTCATTCATCCACATTCATTTGTATTTCAAAGATAGTTTGGCTAAACTGGACCAATTGTTTTGTCCGTCATAATGGACTTTTTTATTTTATTTTTTATCTGGAATCTTTAAGATTACCTACAGTAAAATAGTGAGGTATTGATGAAGCCATATGGATCGCATTTGAAAACCAACACCAATGATGATTTGGAATAAAGTGTCTTCCTTTACCTGCATTATCTCAGTTGTTTTGCTACACAAGTCTTGTTTTTAGTCTGAAGTGGTTTGAAAAGATTTGAGTGCATCAGAAATGTTCGAGAAAGAATGAGCCCCTCCAAAAAAACTTGTGTAGTAATCTGCAAAGGAAATACCTACAAACAAAACTCTCCTATTACACAAAAATACAACATTAGGCCACTTGACATTGACGTTTAATGCCCCCCCCCCCCCCCTCCCCCTCCCATTTATTTATATATTTTAAGTGAAATATCATCCAAAATGATTCCAATTGAAAGTGTATGTTTGATTGAAATGTGCACCCAATTTGAGATAAGGTCTAGCATAGGACTGGTGTCTTTAAGATATGAAGACTGGGAGTCTGGAGGCAGTATTAAATCCATAAATAACACAACATACACTTCCTCAAGAAAAAAAGGAGTTTTCTTTCTTTCTTTGCTTTTTTATACTTCAAGCTACACAACATCAGTTCCAACTGGCAGCATGCCTGAAACACTGCCTCTCTTCCTCATAAAAAAGTATTTGAAGTTTTGTGTCAAACAGCACTGAATGAGAACAGAGTAAGGTGATGGGATTTATGATGGCTGAGCGGCTGTTAGATTGCAGAAAGTGCTTATAACCAAAATGTGTGACCTTGTGTGACTTATGCTACAATTAAGATAAAGAGTTGGTGAGTTCGTACTTTTCGTATTTGTTTTTAGCCTGTACACAAAGTTTCGCATGAAGCCAGAGTACAGAGTAGATTACCATCTTTTAATCTTTAATCACCAGTGTCTGTGAGGTAGCGATATTGATTTATTTCTAAATATTGACATTGTGGTTAAGCTAGCAGGATAGTCATTTTTCTTTTTCCAGAACAGAAACCCGGTGGTGTTTTCCACCAGTGCAGACTTACATTATTTTCTCTGCGTTTCATTTAATACATCACAGTGTATGAATGAATGCGACAGTTGCAAGTCAGCAAAGGTACAGTCGTAGTAATTTAAGAGGCCGTTCCACTTTTGTAATTACATTAACGAGGCATCCGATGTGCAACGGCAGGCATAATGGGATTTTAAATACGTATTGATCAACACGTCACAGCAGGCTTTCTTCTTTCTATCACACTCATCTGTGACAATGACACATGTGAGTGATGGTGTCTGAGGCACATTTCTCTGCAATGAAGAAACGACTGTAAGCTGCCAGCACAGCATTTTTCTAGATTATAGCAAAAGCTAAAAATGCTAAATGGAACAAGCTGTCTGGATGATTTCACTCGCAACCGACATGAGAGCCAATGCACAAAGACCTTTCACGAATAGAACAAATTTGATACATCTACCACAACATTGCTCATTTAAACAGGTGCAGATTACAATTCAAAGGATTTACCATAAATATCCAAGCTGCTGGTATTCTTTATGCTGCCATGTCAATTAGACTTAAAGAATTCTAATTTGGAGTCTGCGGGCTTTACAACGCCTGCAGCAGCGATTCAGCTTCACAGGCTCTCTCCATGTGAAATGACAGCAATTAGACCCACCGGCGTTCTGCGCACAACCCGTATTACCGCACATCTTTTGTCTTTCCCAAAGCAAATCAGCATAAGAGCAACGGTAATACAGCTGCAAAGAGCAGACAAGCCCAATCTCAAAGACCCACTCTTCATCTATGTTGTTTGCCACTTATTTAAATCAGATATTTGCACTTGTCTTCGAACCGGCTAATGTCAAGTAAAAATTGGTTGGAAGCACACATATAACATAAACAAATGTCTGTGAGGGCTTAGAGTTCATTAATGCCGAATGTAAGGACACTGCTCAAAGAACTCCTGATCTTCAAGGTCTCGAAACATATGACATAGATAGTATCATATTATGTCATATGAATTACAAAGACAGAAAACGTAGGTAATAGAAGAGGATACATGTACAGTTTACATTTAACAACGTAACTTTTGCAATTCAATCAAATCAAATAAATTATTAGTTATTCAACATTAGGTTTTTTAAATGATCAAGCTTTTTTCCTTGGGTTTTTTTTAACTAATTTGTTCTTCAGTCTGCTGTAAGAACTTTGCATATAGACTGTTTTTGTAACATTCCAAATCTTGCAGGGCTCTTTTTGAAAACCAGACCAAGCTTTCATTATAAATGCTAAGATGACAAGCATGTGAAATCGCATGGTGATAAATGCGCTTTCCATATTTTTCCCTTAAGAACTTTATCTCACGTTTAAACACACATTTAGGAGAAACAGAATCGCTAATACTAAAACCTTTTTCATATCTTCAGCTATCATATTTGGTCATAGCTTAATTCAAATTTAAAACTGCAACTTAAAATGTTTACTCTGTTATTTAGTTTTGGCACTCAATTACCATGTATAAGAAAGTAATAAGAATAGATATTTTATATGTTTATATTTACTGACTTTTACAATAAATTTCAGACATGTTGGTAATTTATAGAGCTCAACTGAACATCCCAATATTAAGATTGTGATGAAACCGAAGTTTTCCTGAATCTCTGAATGTATTATGTGCTGCCATGTAATTAATTATGCTGCAGTTATTGGTAAATTGGTGTTGTAATTGTTTTAAATTTAACTGCAGGACTTCACTGAACCACAAAACCAAATGTGTGCAGTTAGGAAGATGCTATGAGAATGGTGAACAGAATATAAATGAACAAGAGATGCAAATTTCACTTCATTTCCTTACTCTATAACAAATGTGGTCCTTACACAAACATATATCCACAGAAAAGGAACACAATGCGAAATTCATTTGATAATGCCAGTGTGACCCTGCTGGCAAGGTCAGCCGCCACACGCACCATTTCATTCAATTTTATAGAAAGATGAAAATCAATTTTCTATGAGAAAATGGAATGAGAGAAAATATAAATGCCTCTGAAAATGTATTCAAATGTGCTAAGAGAAGCCTGAAGCCCCCACAACTCCTGTGGGCATTAGCCCATTCAGGATAGTGAGATGGCCTGGGTGGCAGTGCCTTACAGAGCACAATCAAAGAGACCCGCCAAAGACAGAGAGCACACCTACCTGATCCGCTTATCCGGGATCCCTCATATTTCAAACCAAGGTGAATAACCCCATCAGTCTATGTGTGTTTAAAGTTCAGTGGATAAACCAGCATGCAGTGATCTGTTAGCCGAGTGCAGGATTGTGAGTACTTGCAGTTGTGATAGTGCCAGGTGCTGTCCACTTACCTTAGCTGGATCTCATCGGGCTCTTCAAAAGTTGTAATATAATATCAAAGAGCAGTAAAGTGCTACTACATTAATATGCATTGGTGCGTATAGACTGTATGGAATGTTCTAAATGAGACTAATGCCTGCAGAATATGAAAATCCGAATATTACCTCTTACCTGATTGTTTTTTTTGTTTTTTTTGATGATCTGACAACACATGTATTTATATTGAATGCTTTTCAATGTGCCCTTTGTGTAGTCAATATTTCATGCAGATTTTTTATATGTATAAATAATGGCGATAAACCTCTCTATCTATAGAGACCTTTGTTCTATCCATATAGAGATCGATCTATAATTTTATTATTTTTTTGTTATACTGTAGATTATGACAAATGGTTAATTGCCTTAATTAATTATTAAAAATTAATCAATTTTATGTTGCCAATAATAATCCATCTACATTTTCTGTGCATTGATTTTCTAGACAACTGAATTTTACTAGCAGACTCATTAAAATCCTACATTGCATTCATTGACAAACTGCACAATGACGCATTCCCATTTTCATGACATCTCACCTACCTTCCAGTCTCTCGTCATATTTATAGGGATTGACACAGAAAAATCAGTGTGACTTCAGTACCACAAACACACGAATAAACAGATGAATGTGTAAAGCCACAGGTACAGGGATATACATGAAGAGCTTAAAGAGCTCAAGTTAAACTACATCATTACATAGTATGAAAGAAGCATTATATACCTTTTCTTTTCCCTATGATATTGATATAATGGTTCCATGAAGAGAAAGTCCAGAGAGATACAGGAAAATACAAAGGAGAGGAAAGAGGCAACAGTCAGAATCATGGCCGCGTGTTAGATTCAGAGACAGAAAAATGAAAGGTTACGTTCAGAAGAGACTCCATGCATTGCAGACAAAAAGAGAAAGGGCAGGCAAGAGGAGATGGAAGCTTCCTATCGTGATACATGCCAGAACACGACGATGAGAGAGATGAGGGAGAATGCATGAATATCGAACAGACAGCTAATGCTTTCCAGTTTTGGAGCTCGAGAATACAGACTAGAACATTTACAAAGAGTGAACAAACCCCTGAGAGAAGTCCCTGTAACTCACATCATCCACTGGGTTGAAAGTATTTTTCCCCCTCTATATGAAAATGAAGTTGGCAAGCAGCAATGGAATTTTGGGGCTGTTGAGAGAATGACGGAGAAAAAAAAAAAACTAAAGCGCAAAAGAAGCGGCATGATGGGTTGAAGGGAAGTTAAAACCAAAAGACAGAGAGAGAGAAAGAGAGAGAGCGAAGGAGAGACAGAGGAGAGGGTGGGGAAATAATGGAAAAGACCAAACCATCCATTGACTCAGCGCCAAGCCAGAAAGAAAGCAGCCCCAGTAAATCCCTACCAGCAGTGAAGGGAGATGAGGAGGATTCAGCACAAGACAGTGAGAGAGAGAGAGGCTGAGAGATGGAGGAGGGAGTGGCTGATGGAGGCAAAAAGGTGAGTAAGAAATGAAACCCATACCTTGGTCGCCCATCATCAGGTGCGCAAGACCTTAAGGGAAGACAAGAGCACAGTCAGCACAGAGAACGGGATCATGGGAAGGTTTTCTGTCACACTGACACGCGGGCATCGTCTGGACAGAGGATGCCTGCGGTGCGGGATGGGGGGAGGGGAGGGGGTTTGGGGTGGGGTCAAGAGGTGAGGGAGAGAGTGGGTGTGAGGGAACATTCAAAAAGCATTTCCTCAACCCAGCGGTTGCAATGCTTTATTGGTCACACTCGAAAGAGACAAATCTAGATTAGAAAAAAATATATATATCACTTCGCTGTCACCATACATCAAACATGTCGTCCGCCTGGTCAACCTTCCACAGGAAGAAGATGATAAATACACAGATTGGATCTTAGCAAAATGAAGTTAGGTTGCACACAAAAATGTGTAAATTCAATAACAAAATATCTACGTACAGTTTATATTGGGATAAATCAATATTACCCATTTCATCTTTCATAGGATGTCTGTTTAGGTTTCTGTGAGCCACAGCCCAAATATATAGCAATACCTCCAAAAGAATGAATCATTATAAAACTATAAACTGTATTTGGAATTGTTAGTAAGAAACAGGAGAGTTTTTCAGTTGTTTATGGTACTTACCTGTCAAAGACTGCCCAGGTTTTCCATTGCAGTGAACGCTTCATAATGTATGGATGTGAATTTCCATGTACTGTAATTTATTCACTATATAGGTGTTTCAGAAGCTCATATTAGGAGCTACAGTCATGTGTCTGTATCTTTAGATGTAATGTAAATGAGCTTTGCTCCAGCCTCTGGTTTCTTGAACCATGTGCATGGATTGAGTGAAGCATGTGTTTACTGACAACCTCTAATTAAGGAAGCGCTTTCGACTGAAGTTGCATACCTTTTACCTGTGTTGTACACCAGTTCCACTTACTGTTTTTGTACCGAATTCAAATAAATAGGAAATACATAATATTTCTAAAAGAAAGGGTTGAAATATGAAGACAGAGAGAAGTGCATGAGTAGGGACGGGTCGGATGAAAAGAAAATAGAAAAGAAAAATATGTCTACCCACCTCCTACATAGGCCTCTTCTGGAGGGGCGGCCGAGGCGTGAAGAGAAAGAAGGAGACATTGATTAAGAAGCATGCAGACTGGAAGGTGGCCCAGCCTTGAGGATTACCGTGGTTACCATGCGTCTTATCATCCTGTGCCCAGGCCAAACATTCATTACCATGGAAAAATGTGGAGACTAGAGGGTTTATTTGACTTTAAGTGTCCTCTGTCCTCCTCAAGATCTAATCTCATTGTGTCTACAGCACTCTGAAAGAGCGTTGTTCCATGGTGAGATGATGATAACACATTATTAAGTCATTCAAAAGCTGATAAAACACATGGTGAAATTGACTCTTCACAGTATATCAATGACCATGCGCAAACATGCACATCATAATTAACTGGAAGACGGAGAAAAAAATGGTGGGACCCCTAATTTCACAGAAGCTGTTTTACAGAAAGCAAATCATAGAAAAATATGCTGTTTTCCCTAAGGAAAATCTTATTTTATTATTATGACTATTTTTTATTTTTTTGAAGGACTGTTCAAAAAAATTTGCATCCTTTGAATTAATATTTATAATTTTAAATGGCATTCATGGTTGCGTGTGAGGGGAATTTACAGGGGCTATTTGTGAAGCATGCACATGTTTGGAAATAAAAATTCCTGTAGATGATGCAAAATGAACCTACTAAGAGAAAACAACATCATTCAGTGAGGTCAGTAATAAAGAAATGTACAATACCTGAATATGCATATGTCATGTTATTACCCCCTTTACACTGAAATACCATTTTTCTGTTCTAAAACAAAAAGAGTACATTACCTTCATACATGCATTTATTCATCACACCTTTTACTTCTGGTGACACTTTC
>NC_068402.1:0-24750 GCF_023724105.1 Carassius gibelio | reverse complement strand
TTACTTATCAGGCAGCTGGCTTGCTGTAAGTCCATGAGTGCAAACCAAACAAACACCATGGTTTCAAATATTTGTTCATGCAAAATTCTGGCTTGTGCCTTAGCATGTGAACTGACAATGATGCAGGATTGTTTGTATAATAAACTCATTTCCATGCCAATAATATTGTGATGGATGGCTCAAAAGATATTCCATGCAGTCAAGAATAGTGTGTAAAAAATGTTTTCTACTACTGCAGAAAATAAAGTTTAGGTAAGTTTATACAGTGTCCTTTCTTGTAATGATTTTGCATTTTGTTTAAATGATTGGTGCCAATTCACAACTGATGTAGCCTCACTATCAGTACTGAGCAGAGGAAGAAAATAAAAAAAAAAAGATGGTGAAAGGCTGGATTGATTACAATTGTTAATCAAGATCCAGTTGAATGCACTCCAAGAAAGTGCACTTAGTGAGAGAGAGGTATGCTCCATCAACTGCTAATTTGTTCTCTCCACGAGGATTAGTTTATAAAGTTTAAATAAGTTCCCCTTAACTATTTAATGTTTTTGTAATAAGGGTGAGTATAATGCAGGCACACACCATAAAGCAGTACAGGGCCTGCAAGCTTCTCTGAGCATTCAGCTGCATTAAGTGAATATTAGCTTCACACCACATTATCCAGTGAGACGCATCAACCCGTTTTGTACGCTTACAGTTTATTGCAAAATGCATTATTGCAACTAGAATGGGTTTATGAAGAGCATCATGCCTCTAAACACATAAAGCTGCCATGACAAAATATTTTTTATTCATCTTTCTGAATGTAATTTATTTTGGAGAGGACAAAGTCTGTTCCTGTTTCTTGCCAATTATAAAGTTTATCTTAGTGAAGTTGACAAGGTGAGTGGCATTTCTTGTGCCACAGTCTCTTTTCCCAATTACAGTTTTGCAAGCTGCTTTTTTTTTCTTTTCTAAACTTCAAATACATGATAACTGAGGTGTTTTTAAAATAATAATTTTACCCAAAAATGAAAATTATTTACTCCCCCTTTTTTTATTTACTCCCCTAGTATTGATTGTATGTGTAGCACATACATACACACACAAATAAAACATAAATACATAAATAAGTAAATTGCTAATTCAAAGCTGTAATTTTTCATACAAGTTAGTAGATAGTGATTAATACTTGTCAAATGATTAACAATGACTGGTAAAATATGTGCAATATGCCCGTTCTTATGAAGCCCAGACTTACAGTTTTTACCAATTGCTTACACACCTTTTCCAAACGAAGTTTCCTTTTTTCAAAAATCTACACACAAAGCTCTTTGGTCGTTCATACGCTTAGATCTACATTTCAATAAAATGTTCTACAGTGAAAGTATTCTGCTGAGAGGGGTAAGTACACCGGAAATGGCAATGCAATGTAGAGACAGAAAATATTTATTAGACCAAACATTACTGTTCTATACATTAGCATAAAACAAAACTAAACATGTAGACCAAAAGTATATTCCTTAAAGTAGAATACAGAAAATTGGGGGGGGGGGGTGGTCCCAGTCCAGGATTTGGTAGTTGGGTGATGGGGGGGGGGGGGGTGTTAGGGGGGGCAGTCCCCAGTGCTCAGCTTCATCTCTTCTCCAAGCTGGGTCTGGCCACAATACTTCGTCCACATCACAAGATACGTTTTCCCTTGCCAAACATCAATGGACGTATCTCCTAGCATGGCGTATCCAACCTTGGACAGAGGCATCCTCTATGTCCCCTCTATGTACAGTATATATATAATACTGTAAAGTAAAGCAGTGATTGGTTAGTGATCAGTTAAGCAATTAGTGTTTGCACATGTGAGGAGTCTGTGTGAACTGGTGAATAAGTGTAGCATTTTAATTGGTTGTGTCTGGAAAAGGAAAGCAAGTCACTGCCTGATAGATCTTTGTGTTTTAGGTAAAGAATTGTGTGAAGTGTTTTGAAAAAAGTGTCAAAGGCTGAGAAATAGTTTATGGTTTTGAAGATTTGGCATGTAGCTTTGCACTTTTGAGTGAGAGGTTTCAAAAATCGTGTGACATGAAAAGATTTTGTGTGTAAGCAGTTGGTAAAAACTGTAAACAGACGAAAAAAAAAATAAAAAAAAAATAAGTATAAGTCCTATATTCCAAAATCACTTGTTGTTCGAGCACTATGGTGGAGGCCAAGATATTTAGCATATTTAGTTTCTTTTGTTCACACAAAGCTATCGTAAGTATTCAGTAGACTTGTGAAGAAGTGATATGTTTTGATATACTTTTTTGTTTTTTGATAGCCACTTATTTATTTGTGTTTGTGTGTGTGTGTGTGTGTGTGTGTGTGTGTGTGTGTGTGTGCATGTGTGCGCGTGTGTTTGTGTGTAAAATAATCTCCATTTATTTTTTTACAGAAAAATGAAAATCATACAGGTTTAGAAACAACATGAGTGTGAGTAAATTATCACAGAATTTGTTCATGCTTTCATTATATTACTTTGAGTATGTATTTATTATTATTATTATTATTATTATTATTATTATATTCTCCCACCTCGATTCTTCCCCACGCTCTGTCTGTTTCCTTGTTTCCATGCTTTACATTCGTAAGCAGAAGGTTTGGACAACTGGAGCAGGTAGGAAATGTCGGCTGTTGCAGCATGGCAGAATTATTAATATCCATATGCTGTTGTGTGTGTAGTCAGCATGTGCATCTGTTTACTCCTTCCACCCAGACACTGCATAAAGAGTATGCACCTGAAATTCCAGTCTGTATCCCAAGATCAAATGATTCCCAATGTCTCCTTCTTTCTTCTCTGAAAACACAGTTTGGCGACGCGTTTGCCTAAGAGATTGAGCGCTTGACTAACTTGATAAATGTTTAATTCCTTTGTCCCATGAGAAATTCATGGGCAATTCTGTAATCAAATAGAGGAGAATAATGTGACAGGAACAGGGGCAATTGTGCTCAGGAAGTCCATTTTCCAGGTTGGTATGGAGATTCTCTCCTCCACTCTGTTCCTTCTTTGGCAGCTTGAGTCAGAGAAGAAAAGCCTGTTTGGCTGAAAATGAAAGGGCCCCTGATATTTGTGCTGGGAGATGGATTTCTTAGTGATTCTGAATGCAAACGTAGAGAAGCGCAGCATTTTCCAATCATCTTGCTGAGGCCATTCAGCATCTGATCAGCAGGTGCCCAGGTCACAGGGTTCAAGCAATCCCCCATACCTAACAATCACATGACCAGCTGGCACACCAACCCTCACACCGCCTGCCACCAGCCTCAGATGAAAGACAGCAGCTGCCAGCGAGGAGAAATCTCAGAAACCAAATGGACAATAACAAAAACTCTTTCTTCCAAGAGTGGAAATGTTTGCCAAAAACATTTTGTAATGCATCAAAAGAAATAGGATTTAAAGAGTTTATAATATGCACACATAACTTCAGTTCAATTGTTTCGTTAATTAAGACAGATTCATAAATCCATTGATTAATTATTTGCAACTACTGTAAATATATACAGCTTTTATTGGGGATATAATATTTGTATCTTTGGAAAGTCGTGGCCTAATGGATAGGGAGTCAGACTTGTAACCCGAAGGCTGAAGGTTCAAGTCTCAGGTCCAGCATGCATTGTTGGAAAATATCCAATGCGCACACACACGTCAAATGTCAATTTAACTTATTCATGAATTAATAATAATAAATCAGGTTGGGAAAATACTGGTGATCATAGTACCTCAGGTGCTATATCATAATATAACACTCTTTTCACACTTATTAACACACCCATTTAACTGTATGTGTGTCTTAAAGTAATGCACACTATCTCATTGAAGAACTACTGCTATTAAACACTGCAGCAGTTTGTTTCTGAGTTTAAGATTGCTGTCATAATCATAAATGATTACAAATGAATATAATTACGGTGTAAATTAAAGTACTGGCCATGTATACTGGGTAGTAAAGCATGGGCTCTGGCATTTCTTCTGTATTTTGCTCATAAATTTCTGATCATAATATCCATTGGTGCTCTGTGTCCTTGGTGTGATTTACTCCTGCATTAATAAGTTGTAATTTATTAGCACCATGTTGGCCTATTTGAGACATAATATGCTCTGATGTTTAGCCAATTACAGTGCCACACTGAGAAACTGGTAACAAATTGGACAATATGGGCCTAATTAAGGCTTATTGGTTGTTGTGCTGAGGTAGCGTTTCATAATTTCTGATTTACAGCAGAGCTTTGGCCAGTGGTCATTGTCAGACTAATGCGTTATGGAATGGCACTTTAAAACTCTGCATTGTATCTTAAACAGACACCAACATCAAACGTCATTTAGTTCCTAACTCTAACAAGGCACAACTTTACAACCATTATTGGACAACCTCTTCATCCTTTCTGAATTTTGACTCCGTTTTCAGAGATTCAAGACTATAGCGATTAATTAATAATATGTAGTTCAGATTAAATAGCCATGCATCTTTTACCTCCCCCCAGAACAATTTTCAAAGCTTAAAAGTTTTCTAATATTTTAGCAGTAAGAAAGAAGTTGAACTTTTTATGTGTTGATCGCTCTGATCTCTTCTCTCTTAAGGGCTGAGCTAATTACATTCTCTTAGCTGTTCAGCCGAGTTTTTCAAATAATGCTGAAATTTTCAGATCGGAAGAACACCTGCACCTTTCGGGATTAGGGGAAAAGGTGGATGTCTGTTTAGAATGAATCCCAGCACTGGGTACTTTAGTATAGGAGACAAACGCTAAAAACAGCTTCATGTACGAAACAAAGAATGAAGATACTGAGATTGTTTAAATACACAGTTTGAATACTTGTCTGTACACACACACACACACACACACACACACATATATATATATATATATATATATATATATATATATATATATATATATATATATATATATATATATATATATATATATACTTTTTAATACAAAAGGAAGCAAATAACGTGGTTTTCAAGGATAAAATGTAAGCTATGCCAAAGAGAGCCCTGACTCCAGTGGGGATGACTAAAGGAAATGAATTGCTTGAATACTCGTTGTTTTCTTGTCATTAACTAAGGTTGATTCAAAATGATCCTGAAAACGGCCACAATGGCTCAGCAGCAGCAGCAGGTGATCATATCCCAGCAGTGCCATATGTTTTTCCTGGCCCATGTTTTGCCTCCTCCAGTCTCACAGAAGGCACATACACAAACAAACCGCATTATGGTCAAGGGCCCTGAGGTGCAGGATCGGAAGACCACAGCGCACACACACATCCATACCCACTAGCACATAATGAAAAAGCCCCTTACAGACACAGCTGATCACTGTCACTATGTTTTTACTTTAATGCAGCCTTGATAAATGTGGATTGTTTGTCAGTACATTAATATCAGCTGCTCATATATCCCGATATTTATATATTTTTCAGGGTTCCTGGAATCTCCATGACCTGTCAGCAATTTAAAGAACTCACTTGTCTGTAAGTACGAAGCTTTTTAGTGCATTAAATCCCACAACTGTCAGTCTGTTTAACTGACGGCATAAAATGCCAAACAATGGCTTCAGCTGGGTGACTCACTGTCTGTTAAGATCACTCCAGTCTAATCTCGAGAGAATCGTCAATATTTCTATTGTAAACACTACAAACTTGGCTATCTAAATATATGTAAATCCGAGGGATTACGTGCAGACAACAGTACAGACATAATGGCAGGTTGAAGGCTCTGAAAAATCAAGCTAGCATGTTTAAGGGCATGAGGAGACAGGAGGCTCAGAAAGAAGGAAACCATCAATAAACTTGTCCTGAAGTCTTTACTGAAGTTATATTAGCGCAATCTATCAATAATGTAGTGGGAAATCCATAATGTACAGTGGAATTTCACCCCTGTGTGCCGTTCTTTTTATGAAGTGCAATCTCTCCTGCACAGCTCTGTTCTGTGGCTGCCATTTTTCAAGCACTCTGATGTGGAATAGTGTTGTCAAAAATATAAAAACTCTGTATCGTCTGCAATTTTTATGCCATATATCCATCAACAGAGCCTGTCACTCATTTTGAAGCCAAGACTATTGACTGTTTGACTTTCAGCACCACCAAGTCAAACTGAGCAAATGAAATGCTGTTTAATGAATTATTCATTTATCTTTCTTCTTATATTGGTCTAAGAGCTGTAATTGGATCAGGGTTTCGGACAATTTTTTGGGTAGGGCACAAATGCTTTGCAATTATTCTATTCGAATAACATGCAAACGTGGAACTGAATATGGATGCAGAGAACTGTGGCTACAATAAAAATAGCTGACTTTTAAAAAAAGTGCATTAATTCAAGAAGATGTATTTGACCAAATTGATGCTGCTTTCTGGGTGAAATATGTCAGCAGTGCTGCACAAAAATGTATTTGACAGAACCCATACAGTAGGTGTCTTTTATCTCAGTGCGCATGATGAAGGTGCATCATCATAAGATTCTCATGGCGACACAAATATCACTTTATGATTCTCATAATAACCATGAATCAGTAGATCGCCTCAAACTACTAGTGTGGTATGACATGTCAGATGAAGATGGGAGTGACAGCATGTTCAGCACCTCTAAATGTTGCTGCGTAGAAGCTCAGCAAATCCCAATCTCTCCCATCTCGCCTTCTTCAAAGTTCTTTCAAATGTGCTTCTCATCTTTGGAGAGACGTGCTCCTTTTGAACCCGCAGCAAGACAAAAAGAGCTTTCTGAAGGAATAATGGCTGTTTATATGGAGTGCGTTGTGAGGAGCTGTCAGGCAGTGCCTTTAAGTTGATTTGCTGGAGTGTCAGAGAAGCGGGGCTTTGGGAGGTGAATCATGGATTGTCAGAAATCAATTCTCAGGGCCACTCTCTTGAGAGACTCAGAGCCATCAGGCATGAGAAAATAAATAGACCCAATCTTAAGAACACATACTTTCCAACATAATGTCGTTCCCATATGCAATAGTGTAATTTAGCTGCAAAGGGTAGCATTTGGTCAACAGGAAATTCAATCAGATTTTTATTTTCAAAAATCCTTTATTATTTTTTCTCCTGCTTAGTTTCTTTTCCTTTTTTTATTCTGTTTTTGCTGCAAGATAATAAGATGTATTGAACTCAGGAGTAACTCAGGAGCCGTTCGCTATAATGTCTTCAGGAGAACCTCAGGCACGTTGGGTATTTGTCATTCAATAGTGACGGGCCAATTTCCGTTTTCATCTCCTCTGCTTTGCATTTCCACTAAGGCTCATTAGGACTCCCGTATTACCGTTCACTGGGGCAGGTAAAATTGTTTGTCTCTAAATGGCAGGTAACATTGTTCTGATGCCATTCATAGCTGTGGCTACTAAACACATATGCAATATGATCATGATGTGCAAGAGAGCACTTCAGGGACTGTTTCATTGTTCTCTATTTTTTCAGCATACTGCTCGATGACACAGCCATACACCAGATTTAATCAGTGCTTGTTTCAATATGAATGTTTGTCATAAAGATATACATTTTCTTTGGCTTTTCAGGGGCCACATCAATAGGTTGTATTACTTGCATTTGTGTTTGTTAAAACATTTGGTAAAAGCAGAGCACTGGATTTGTTTAGCCCCCCTGGGATATTTTCTCCTGTAACTTTTATTGTCACTGAGGTAATATATAAAATAAATCCTTAATGACATTCCATCTGATCGGCTACCATCAAATTTGCTCTCTCCAAGGAGGTATGAGCCAGCCCTGATGCAGCCTTATCACCTCAGCTCTGATTCTGATGTGTTTACCTCTCATCTCGTGGATTCAAAATTGAGTTATTGCCCACCTCTGCTTTGTCCAAACATTTTCAAGTAATGGAGCTCTCGAGCAAATGTAAACAGCAGAGCTGCTTCAATGCTCCTTCTGTTTGTTGTTGTTGAAGTCAAGAAGAAGGAGAGAGCTAGAAATGAACCCAGCTGTGCTGATCTCTAGGATGAGAAGTCCACAGTATGAGCTCACTGCCTGAGATTTAGCTCTCAGTGGATTGGAAGTTTTCAGACTCGGTCCAGTCACTCACTCACTCACAAACACACACACACACACACACACACGGACACATAGGAGTTAAAAACAGACATGATGACTAGTCACTGCAAAGCCAAAACTAGTACTTAGCCAGTGACCAATAGCACTCACTAATTGCCCCCTGATGCTCCAGTGGTGTCACAGATTGCTGACACCAGCTGATAGTGAAGAGGCCATAGTCAGGTTTCCATCACAGCTCTCCAATCTCTTGATCCTTTATCTCTATATGAGGTAAAGGATGCTTCAGCACTAAAAGGAAAGGACCACGGACAGCTCCATATGAGGTACCATGGACAGTTACACAGAAACTTTACTGTGTGCTCGAGCAGGCATTCCCAAACGTTTTCATGCTAGGACCCACTTAGAGAGGTACAATTAATCTTGAGAACTGAATAAGGTAAATATAAGCAAATGCACTTGCTCACTTTTAGTTAATTTGTTTTCCTTGTCACATCATTACTTAGTACAGGTCTGTTTTTGTGTGAGGAGCGCAGCTGATAAAAAATGTGTCATACATGCAAAAATGCAAGCAATGTCTATCAACGAAATTAAATTTGTACATTTCTGGGCACACACACGCGCGATATGGCATGAGCATATGATAGCTTTAACTATTATTAAGAAATACACTTTATATATTAAACATTTAAACACAAAATTTTCTCTAAACAGTTGTTATTTTGATGTTGTTGTTGTTATCCATTCATCAATCCATCCATTTGTCGCTTCCTCTTTCCATAGATCCAATCTCATGCACTAACAAAACTATGTAATACAGACAGTATGGAAAAGCAGTATTTCCATCTTGCAGTTCAATCATTGTAGTAGTAGATGTAGTAGTAGTAGTAGTAGAGGGTAGTAGCATATATCAGATTGTCTTAGGCATTAACTACATCCAATATGTGTAGAAGCAGAAATTTAGTCGAGCAGGTAAATCTCAAACCTTCCACTGCAATAGCCACAGGGGGAAACATGCACTTGCTGCAATACAATGAAAGAGTTGTGCCATAAATGAGGTGCTTTCCAGCAGGAAGACAGTAAGGAAGAGATTAGTTGACTCCCCACCAGTATGCTCTGACTGTGTTGAAGACTCACACTTTCTTCATGCCCTTCCTCCTCTTCCTGGTGTGCCACAGACAGGGAGTCTCTATCTGCACCACTGACTTGAAACCTTTTAGCACAAAAGCTGTGTATAACCTACTTGTGTGTCCCAGAGCACATCAGGTAGCCGCAAATACCAAGTTACCAAATCCACCCAAAAAAATCAAGCTAAACATTATGGTGTGTGTGTGTGGGGGTGGGGGTGTTTAAATGACAACTTTATATAATGACATGGGTAAGACACAGGTATTACAAGAGGGTGACTTATGAGGACATAACCCATGTCCCCATTTTTCAAAACGCTTATAAACCATACAGAATGAGTTTTTTTTTTTTTTTTTTTTTTTTGAGAAAGTAAAAATGCACAGTTTCCTGTGAGGGTTAGGTATAGGGCGATAGCATTAGTTTGAACAGTATAAAAACCATTTCGCCTATGGGATGTCTCCACTTTTCACAAAAACGTGTGTGTGTGTGTGTGTGTAGCAAATGGCTGCAGGTGTGTTTATATCTGCTTCTCCACATGTAACATAAAATACTCTTCGATTTAGGGGATTTGCAATAGCAAAAGTCTCTGTCCTTTATATAAATATAAGTTATCCATGATAAACACTCAGCTGGTGATTATCATAAATTTGAATCTCTGCATTTGCACAATCAGGGATGTGTAAAATCAGAGACTTCCTTTATAACATTTACATTTTTTGTTAGTGTTGAAGGCCTATTGACTTCATCCCGAAAAAAAATACTGAGCCTCACATTGATTTAACTCCTCCTAAAAAGTAAGCTCCGGAAATGAATCCTTAGTGGCCATAAGTGGGGTATAAAATTTTACACCCTCTGTCTTACATCACTGGCTGATCCATAATGATGGTTTCTGTCAGCCACTATTCAATGAGGGACATATGGGGAGTAAAAGATTATTAGATGTGCTTGTAAAGACATCATGTTTGCTGGGAATTTAAACTAGATATATAGGTTGAGGCAATAGATTGTGACCGGTGGCCTCGTGATTGCTAGAGTAGATATTGATTACATTGATTTAGACATGAATCGATTTCAGACCCTGCTCGGGAGATAGAATGAATATTGAGGAGGCTGACCAAGTTAGGAAAGGAACTTATAATGCGTTTACCATCACCACTGCCCTCTCAAAACATATTCATTGATTTTGACAGTGCTATACTATATTTACAGACATGTGTTAGTGAGATGTGGTAAACTGGCTTGGTTTCAGTCCAGAATTCCATCTACATTAAAATTCATTTATGGGTGTAGACTTGTCCACGTTGTCCACACACTTAGAAGGGACTTTCAGTGAATCATGAACTCCTATAAGAATATACTCCAGAAAGTTTAAGTAGCCTGGAGACCATATTACACACAAGGCGAGTTGCTTCTCGTGTTCCATACAGCCATGAATCCAAATATATGTGAATAGTATTTAATTTGATTCTCCCATCATCCTTTGTGTTTGCTAGTTGTGTTTTGGCCTCCTCCCCAGGCTTTAACTTTCTATAAGAAGCTGGAGCAGGTTGGATTAATGATGAATCACCTACTTACTAGTAATCAATCAGGTGGGATTTCTTCTGCCTCGGTGGGATTTCTTGACTCTTAAAGCATCCAGGCCAGCTTCAGCCTACAGGACCACAGCTGTCTCTGCTGCCCAGATGATAGCCTCTCTTAAAGGTAAATATACTCAATGTATGGAGCTATGGGAAATGTTTTCTTTGGTTTGTTTTAATTTGGTGTGCTACAATTCCATGTTTGTAATGGTTGGGCAATATTCAGAATTTAAGAAATGAGACATTTCAGTTTCGGAATATAAATTTGAAATGAACTGGCCAAAGGTGGATATGTTGCCTCCTGGTGCTCCTGGGAAACTGGTACGTCAAAAAAAAAATCAGGCTTTTATTATTATGACGTCATCATTTAGATACACAAGGAAACATAAGCCAGAAAGACCTTTAAACAAAACAAAGAAACAAAGAATTAGTTCCAAATGTTCCGAATTTGTTTTACCGTGATCAAAAGGTTTAGTTATATATATATATATATATATATATATATATATATATATATATATATATATATATATATATAATGAGGAAATACTGGAAAATGCATCTAACATTCAAAATTTGTCTTGACAAAAACTTCTACTTATATTCTAACAACTGGTAGTTGGCATGTAAGTTACTAGTTATAGTTAGTAGAATGACTAATGTGGTCTTTCAAAATAAAATGTTACAATACTGTATATAAAGTGTTTGCTCTTTCAGACATACATCAGAATACTATGCAAAAAATGATGATGTTAAAAGCTCTGGTTGAGGTTTTTTCCCATTTGCTGTCACTCTGCACACTCAGGCTTAATGGAAACAGGTCCATGTTGAACCACAGATCTTTTGCCTCATGCTAGTTCAGGATCACACATTATATGTACCTCCCACAGCTGAATCCAGCTGAATATAGTGTGTGAAATGGTCAGAGCAAAACCCTCCTTTTTTTGTGCTGAATATTGTTCCTTCTGTTCAAAGTTAGATCACACTGAGCTGCAGCATGGGGAAGCTTACTTGTTTAACCCGAGAATAACTGTTTGACTATGAGAGCACACCATCCCCCCCCACATGCTACCGCTGGCCTTAGAGTATCAGTCACGCCTGGAGGACTCCTGCCAAGCACTCTGCAGAGTGTGCAAACCACACACATCCACGCCGACAGAAGCACTGAAACAAAGCATCTCATGCTGTGTACTGTTATGTACTTCTCTACAAATATAAACCCATACTGAGTCATAGGGACTCAACTCCTACTGCAAACCAATATTAGACAATCAATAATGTATGAGCCAACATTTTATTTTTTCCAAACCTGGTTACTGTTAGTTATTGTATATAGTTTGCTGCATTCAAAATTTCTGTATGTATATAAATATGCATTTTTGTCAAATATGTAAATTGACAGTAGGCCATCGGACACAGCTCTACACCAGAATCATCAAAAAAAAAAAAAAAAAAAAAAAAAAAAAACAACAACAACACTACAACATGAAGTCATCACAAAAAAATAAAAAATAAAAATAAAAATAAAAATAATAATAATAATAAATAAATAAATAAAAAACTACCTCTTACTTCCTGCTTTTTTGGAAATTCTACAACATACCTATACACAAAATTCACTCCAGTTTCCAATGGAAATTAACACAGGTGACAGGACAAATTTTTCCTATTTCTATTCCTATTTATAAATTGTAATTAAGGGGCACATTATTGATTAATAAAGACTTGTTTTGTGCCATTCCTTGCACGGTACTATGTTATGACCTCAAAACACATTTACCACAGTCCATGATTTGTAAAGTAATACATTGTGACAGTTGCATAACATAATCAACATCATAAATATTGCTTTTCTGATATAGTAAACTTGCTTGGTAGCTCACCTGGTATGACCTGATAGGACTGCACTTTTGATCTGAAAAGCTTGGATACAAGTCCCATGTTTTCACAAGTTAGGATGAAAGAGCTTCAACAAATGTATTTTTTAGAGTAGTGTTTAGTGTTATTGCTACTTACTTACTGGATCAGGGGTAGGCACGTTCGGTCCTACAGAGCTGCAGTCCTGCAGAGTTCAGCTCCAACCCTGAAAAAAACCTTTACCTGCCAGTAGCTTTAGTAATCCTGACGATGTTGATGAGATTGTTCAGGTGTGTTTGATTAAGGTTGAAGCTGAACTCTGCAGGACTGCGGCTCTCTAGGACCGAACTTGCCTATCCCTGCACTGGATATTTCACTTTCAAAAAGTGTCATTAAATTGGCAACAAGTAATGCATTATTTGGCGAAACTTTCACCACAGTCATGTTTGTCCAATGAGTCTAGGTTTCAAAACAAACCACTTTTACTATGTCCCAATACTTCTGCTGTGGTTCACTTGTAATGCAAAGCTTCCGTTTAATGTTGTGGGTTAAACCAGTGCTTTTGTTCACTAATTCTGTTGCTGAATTGCTTTGTGTTGTGGGCTAAATCCCATATGTTTTTAGTTAATCCCTTTGTATTTGTTTTCTTGATAGCGTTGTGTTGCCCCCCCACAAGTCTTACTGGAAAAAAAGAACAGAAAAATTGGCATCATATTACAGCAAAAAAAAAAAAAAACCTGAGCATGCTCCATCACACCTACTCTCTCTCTCTCTCTCTCTCTCTCTCTCTCTCTCTCTATCTCTCTCTCTCTCTCTCTCTCTCTCTATCTCTCTTTAGAGTAAGTTTATGAATATATTTACACACGTCTGTTCCTGAAAGCTTTGGTCTGTGATCCAGTTCATGCTGTGAGTTTTGGCCTGAGCTGATCCTTTAAGGAAACCAGCCTCTGTTGGTGGGCTGAGGCTCAGGAGGGTGCTGCAGTCGCAAGGAGAGATTAACATGGTGGGTGAGGGCGATGACCTTCCTGTCTGAGTGAGATCTTCCCTGCCACTGATGCCAATTACACCTTCATGCCTTCAGCTTCACACAGAACTGAACTGCACTGCACCTCTGTCCTGTAATCCCGTAGGTCTCTCTACCACCATCTCAGACACCCGGAGAGGAGAAGGACTTCCGAGCAATTACCACAGAACCACTCCTTGTCTCAAAGGGTAATCTTCTATTTACATATCACTCTGAAGTCCTGCACCACTTCAAACCCCATTTGTGCTCATGCTACTTCAGGTCTTAAGTTAAATGTTCTCTCTCTTCGAAATCCTGTGGTGGAGGCTATTAACCAAGAACACTGGCACTATTAATTCGTTGGAAACTGTCACATCCATGCTCAGAAAACTCAAAGTGGCTTTACTTTCCATTTCCGGAAACACTTAACTACTGCAGGTTAAGTCGTGATTTTTGTATTTATTTTTGTTTATCTGAATGTGACAGCGTAAAAACATACTATTACATTTTGACAGTGACAACTCTGTGAGCTCCGGTTGCCACACACAAGCCTGTGTGTACTCTGTAGACTCAGAGTAGTAAATTTAATCCTTTCTCTGTTAATGTAATAGATCCACTGACAGAAGCGTTATGTTTCCTTCCTTTCTGGTGTCTTACTGGAACAGAGAGGGGGAGGAGGCGAAGAGGGGTCAGATGAAAACCTTTAACACAGAGAGTGGAAAGTAAATTGCTTTTATTGCTATTTTATTTATTTATTTAGTTGTTTGCATCAATGTGGACTGCAGTTGTGGCAATCAAAAATAATTGAAAATCAAATCAAATTCAAACCATTCAATTTTATCAAAATATTTTTTCTTTGGATACCTCTTAAAAGGAATAGTTTACTCCAAAATTAAAATTTACTCACCAGAAATGTAGATGAGTTTGCTTCTTTATCTTTGAAGAAAATTAGCATTACATTGCTTGCTCAATAATGGATCCTCGGCAGTGAATGAGAGTCAAAATGACAGTCCAAACAGCTCATAAAAGCATCACAAATATCCACAAGTAATCAACATGTCTCCAGTTGATCAGTTACTATAATGCTGTGAAGTAAAAAGTTTTGTTTGCAATAAACAAATCCATAATATCCAAATCCAAAATGTTTTTTTTTTTTTTTAACTTCAAACAGCGACTTCTGGCTAAAATATGAGTCCTCTAACCATATTTCTATCAATTTTATGTCAATTTATGGACTGGAGTTGTCTGAATTTCTTTTGGATTACTGTGATTTGCTGAAGTAATATATTGTTACATTTCACAAGAAACAAACTCATCTACATCTTGGATATATATATATATATATATATATATATATATATATATATATATATATATATATATATATATATATATATATATATATATATATATAATATTAATAATAACAGCATTAAAAATAAATTAGAAGTAAATAAGGCCTCTTTCAGGGAACAGGGCAATTTGGACCACAGAATGCCTCGCTCACCCTCCACCGCAACATGATGTCTGCCCTGCCTCTTCACGGGGATTTTAGTTTAATTGCTTAATTATAAATAAATGCTTAATTATAAATAAACTCCCCTCTGGTGCATCACAGAGTTATCTCAGTGTGCAAATCAAGCCTGCCACTCATGATATTTGGAAAATCTGATTCGAAATCTCCTCAAAAACACATTAGTGCAGGCACTGGCTCTCTCTCTCTCTCTGTCTGTCTGTCTCACTGGCTTCCTCCTGGAATGCCCTTTAATTACAGGTTTACATCAGTCCACAAGGTCTATGGGAGCTGAACAGCTGCTCTGCTCAATGGTCCATTTCAAAGCGACGTAGCCTCCTGAAGTACCTGTGTGTGTCAGGCAGATGTTCATTAGCTAGCCAGCCTTTCATCTCGGCGCTGATAACAATGGGCTGGCACAGTTTCTTGTCCTTTCATGATGGTGTCTCCTCCATCCTTTACAGTCTCTCCTCCCCTCCTTCCCTTCTCCATCTCTCTGTGCCAGAACAGCCCGAACAGTCAAAGTGTCAAAAACTTTCTGAAGTCAGACGAAGGGGCATTTGACTATAATAGAGGACTGGATTTTTCTCACAGAGCGGTGAAAAAAAGAGTAGAAGTTCATGCAATACACTAGAAGATCCAGCATAGCTTAATGTGCATTTTGTGTGTACTTTAAGATGCATCTGTGTGTTACTGTACATTGCATGAAAGAAAGCAGAAAAAAAATGATGCTTCTGACATTTTTAAGCGCCCATTTAAAGGCAGCATATACTTGGTGGAAACACATCACTGTGTTGAACCATTCACACAGAATAAGTTCACAATAGGTTTGCTCACCGGGATCCACTCCTGGCTTGAAACCAATTTTCAAAGAAAGCCCAATGGACTTTAACAAATGGGGCGCACTCTCAAATATCCATGCGGGTCAAAACATTCACATCTTCACTGGAGTGGGCCTTCTGGAAAAGACACAAGAGAGTCAGGATAACTTTTTCATATATCGTCTGTCTTAAAATAAAAGGGTCCACTGTGAAAAGCTCTAAAAACATATTGATGTGCTCTTTAACATTGCAGGAAGTATTATCCAGCATGATTTTATATAAAGTGCTCATAATATAATTAAGTGCTGTAAGAGGGCATTTCAGAGGGAAAGAATAGCAGTAGTTTGTTTATACATATGTGTGTATATTTATATAAAGAAGTGCATCTTAAAAAAATTACCAATTGCAAAATAAAAGCAATAAATATTTGACTGGTTCAGTGTCATGAAAAGAAAAAAAAAAACACAAATCTATTTTCCTCACACAGGAATGCAAACTGAATATTGTATGCGTAGGATGACTTACAAACTGCTGCTTTAGATAGATGGGCAGTAATGTAGTTCTTTCACACTGACATCTTTGAAAGCTGTGGGAGGATCTGTAGCAAGACACATTTTCTCAAATTGTGGTCATTTATATCGGCGTATATTTTATCTTCTGCTGTTCTAATGTTGACATCATTTGAATTGCATTGTGTAAATAATGTCACAGCTAAAACAATAATTTAATGCAGAGAAGCTGTGGAATAAATAAAATTAATTACAAGATTGCTATGGAAACAAGCAATGACCATTTGACATAAATTGCAATGCAGTTTGCAAGTTGATGCCTTGAGGCACACTGCATAACTAGAATAGAAAAGTTTAGGGTTCACTAAGGTATGTATTTGTAATACGGCGAAATTCAGATTGCAGTATTAAATATGTTGGAAAACCACTGCAGAGCACAGGTTTTAAAATCTACAATGTCCAATTCTTACTTATTCACTGACTGTGTTGAACTTAACTTAATGCAGTTGCAACAGAAGGATGATTTGATATCTTTTTCATTGCGTCACCAAATCATGTTTATTTCTGCCTACATGAAGAGGAACATCACAGTATTGTACTAATCAGTGAAACAACATCAGGCCTGTCACACACATTTAGTACGTCTGTAAGCAGTCACATATGGCATGTCTGCTTGCAACAACACAGCAATACCCACAAATCAATGCAGGAACCTATAATTATATTTCAAACAAGATATGCATTAGTCTGCATAATTATACACAATATAGTGAGCCACATTACTAATAGTAGTGCACAAGAGCACACATGAAAGAGATACGACTGAATATGAATCCTTATTCTGAAACAATTGAAATTACATTTTCTACATATTACGCTGATAAGAATGGCATAGTTTAGCTCTATCATTAATAATATGATTCATACAATAATTTTTAGTTTTGAGAGAGAAAGAAATAAAGTATGATATAATAGCTCATTGTCTTTTCCCCCCATCTAAACTGCTAACCTGAAGTTAATAGTTAACTTGAATGCACATAAAGTCACTGTATCTTGTCCACGTCCTTGTAAGTAAGGGAAGCACATGTTTTGCTTTGGGTGTTACTGCAAACGGGATGTTTTGTGGATGGCCCATCGCTGGCAGGGACACGCATGGTGTCAGCGTAGGGTGATATGTGATTCTGATGCGCCACTAGCACAGCCAAGAATGTCACAGTAAGAAACTCAAAGCTCCATCACAACTCTTTCTCTCAGTCTAGGGCTGAAGACCCATGGCTACAGATGACTTGTTTATTTCAATCTGCCCAGCATGACCACAAGCCTTTTAAAGCAGAATATGATTAAACTGCAGTATGCAGGAGAGAAGTTTATCAAGTGAGCTTTCAAACATGTGTCACAGTCCGTGTACTGAACAATGATTTTCCCACATTTAGAGCATCTGTGCGAGACACTCAAGATGCACTGAACAATAAATATAGTCCAGAAGTTGGCAGCAGTCAATGTTTTGATCCTGAATGTTTTGTAGAATTTAGTTGTTTGGCCAAAAGTCAAGCCTATGATTCTGCTTCAAATGAAGATGCATTAAAGAAAGGCATCCCATTTATATATGAATTTGGATTTCTTCCAAACTGCAGGCCCTTCCCGTAGCTTGATGCACTATTTTCCTTTAAGAGAAATGTGTTTTCACAGTTCACCAGGGAGAGTATTGAGCTGTTTACCCAGAGCAATATGATGCCATCATTAGTCGCCATGATCCATTTTGGCAAGTATTCTAATTGATTTTTCAATGCATCACTGAAATCATTGGAGGCCTCAGAACCCAGCAACTTTTCTCCTTGCAAAGACGATTTAACACCTCACAAGCATTCGTATAACCTTAATATACATAGCAGATGCTTAACAAATTGGAGGGAATGGGTTTTCCTTTGACAAATAAAGACAAGACATGTTTGTTTTGTGCTCTTCTTGCCATCTTGTGGTTGTGTTTGTGATACAAATTGGCAAAATGATCTGATGAATACTTGTATTTTACACAAAATGTAGTTCTTCCACAAATACATTTGATTATGTTTGCATAGACACTAAAATGCACAATACTGACATTTCGGCAGCATCTAAATTGTTAATCATTTGCATATGAACAACAGATGTACCCATTTGTAAGAATCTTTATTTGATATTCGAATATTCACATTAATTTAAAGAGGTTTATTTAATTTGATACTATAACATTTTATTATTTTCTGGGTGACTTTCAGTGCCAGCTTGTTTCAGAGGCCTACATGATTTTAAATAAGACTAGGATTAATTAAGGACAATTGAGGCATTTTTTTTTCTCTCAGTCTAAAATCTAAATGGCAAAATCGGTTCCAATTTTAAATAATAAAATAAATAATATATATTTATAATGTATCTATTTTTGTCATGTTTAGGACTGGAAACAATGTTAAGAAAGAGATCTAAAATATATTTCTAAATGGTCAAAATATATACATATATTTATGATAGATGATATAAAGGATTCATACATATTTTAGTTTTCTATAGCTGTAAAAAAATTAATAATGCTTACATTTAAGATGTTGCTAGAAAGTCCAAATTTCATGTTTTAGCATCTACCCAAACATACTAAAAAGGACATATTTTTTTAACCTCTAAATGGTAAATATAAATACTTTGTTTAAACATTGAGACCAGTACACCATGCGTGTAGGGGCAATACAGAATCTGAGCACTAGCACATGCATCCTCAAGGCACATGAAGTCAAACAAAGCATTCTTCAAGGCATTACCAAGGACAAGAGAAGTGTGTGAGGTCACATGCTATCTGCAACCCCCAGGAGCCTTATATCTGTGGAGACTGCAGACCAGAGGCCACCCATTTATGCTGAAACATTTCTACAACAATGGGTAATTATTATTATAATTTTTGTTATTATTATTATTATTATTATTATTATTATTATTGTTATTGTTGTTGTTGTTGTTGTTGTTGTTGTTGTCATTTTAAAGAAACACTTTCACCATATACATATGCAGCTGTTCTTTATGCCTCAAATAATAAAACAATCGGTAATTTCCCAACATAATTCAAGTTTCAATATTAATAATTAGAATTAGGTCTAATTTGTTCAGTTACTGAATCCTCCTTCATCAGGACAGCTGTTTCCTTCTGCATTTGTCACATGAGCTGTTGCCATCGGCCTCAATCTGCTCTAATTAAATCTGTCCATAACTGAAATTTGCTAAACTTAATATCTGCCAACCATCTGGTCATGTGACTTGTCATAATTATTAGAACATTTACTCAGCAGACAAGAACATCAATATAGATTTTTAGTGCATTTTTAATTACACATTTCTGGACTTTATGATAAAATATGGTGAGAATGATGCCCTTATCATTGCATTTCCATAATAAAAACTTGAAGCTATTGCTGTATGCTTTTTGCAGCACATCTTTTATAAGTACCTGAAATAAGTGTTTCACTGAACGCCAGTCCTTGGGAACAGCTTCGAGGAAATTGCATGTGATAGACACTTTCATTGACAACTATGCATCTGCTTGTAGGTGCATACAAAACAGAAAGCTTCGGGTTTTCCCTTGCTGCTACCTCATATGAAATGGAACATTTCTCTTCAAACAGTGTCACACACTCACAATGGCTCATGTTACGAGAGCTGATCCGTCAGGCTGGCTGATCTTAAGTTTACATGTGGGTGGAAAATGAAAATGTGAGGCCACAAGCCATTCTTAATGAGATCCATACCTTTCTGTGACAGATTCAATGTTTGTTATACTACAATAAAATAAAGTGATATGCTATTTACACTAGAAAGGTTGTATGTCACGAAAGTTGTGAGCTTTATTTTCTGTATTACCAATCACCACAGACTGCAGACATCGCTTGTATGTATATCTCTCATTCTGTTTCCTCTTATGAAATCCAACTCCAGACATAAGCATCTGCCACAGTGTCACTTCTGAACTGAAACTATGCACTAATTAACATACTATGATATTATGAAAGCACATACATCTGGTTGTCTAGCAGATATCAGAAAGCCAAATGTCAGTATGTTGCCAGAAGACATTTTCGAATACATATTTTATCTTAAAAGTCTCTTGCCCAATTATTAAATTATTATGGCACCACAACATATGATCCCACCAAAATATATATTAGTTTTCAAAGAAAGAAAGAAAGAAAGAAAGAAAGAAAGAAAGAAAGAAAGAAAGAAAGATTAAAGGCTAGTCTTTGCCAAATTGAGTCAAATCAAATGACATTGCAGAGCTTCAGTCAATTATAAATAAATCAATGATCCTGAGTCAGGCTCCTGTGACAAGTTTTGGGATAGACAGGCCAAATCTTGTTTGAATAACAGGCAAAGTCTCCCAAGACTCTCACCTATATTTCACTAAGTCTAGCACTTTCTGGGCATTGCGAGGAAGGAATGAAGATAAGCTGAGAACAGCAACAAGCACTGGAAAACTTTGAGAAATATTGTATAGCTAAGTTAGACCATGTCCATGTTTCATTTTTAAACCCATTGTGGCTTGTGATAGATTATTACATTCAAGAAAAAGAGCACATAACACAAGTCTATATTTATTTGGGTCTTAAATTACATTTTCAAAAGTGTTTGTGGGCTTAATTTATAAAACCAATCCTTACACACAGCTAATTACTTAAGTGCTATAATTACATGACAAATAAATTTAGGAACACTTTCACCGACAATGAATTCAACTGACTTAATTGGTCCCACCGCAAGCTCTTTGTAACATCCATGAAATTGCCAAATGGCTGGTCCTTTCAAAGAATGCTTTTTTTTTTCCTTTTCATTGCATAATTGCATTACTCCATGTGATACCAATTATCATTGGAATCAAGAGATATCAGATGAGATCTTTCTCCATTGGTGTGGAGAAAAGCTTCCTGTGTCTCTGTAAGCCAAACAAAAAATTAACAGACGTGTTTCTTTAAAGTCATCCCCATCATTAAAATTAATTTAAACCCTTGGTTGAGTTGGAACAGCCCAGAGCAACTTACCAGCTGCCTTTAAACGTCCCTGACCATATCTGTGTACCCTAGTGGCTAGTTTGGATATTGATGTGAAACTGCCTGCCAGCTTGCCTCATCTCTGGCCACCTGCCAGCAACAGGAAAGAAATAATTATACTAAAGACCTCAACCCTCAATGTCTAAGATGCTGCCATTTAAACAGAGGCATGAACCTAGTTTCAGGTTTGTTTGCTGAACGTGTATTCATGTGCAAATAACAAAGAAACGCTATGACCCATCATACTCCTCTGATTCAGCACAAGTATGTTTTATATAACTGCATATTGTATTATATTTATGACTTGCATGCCAAAATCTGAAATCATACACCTTGGAGTCCAAAATTTTTAATCAAATTATCCTCCGAGGGTGGTTTGATTGGCTGAAAGCATCTGGTTTTCTAACACAATTGCACACAAGATATGCAACACATAACTATTGTGTGTCTTTTGTTTTGTCTACAACAGAGTTAGATATGATAAGTTGGAAGAAAGCAAGCACTAGTCTATTTATTCATCTTATTTTCTTCTCTTTTTCTCTATTTCAGCAGGATTCCTGCTGTTTTTTGGGAGCTGCTCTAAATTTTGAAACATCACCCACAGATAATTTGGGAGGGCTGTGGCATATCACACTCACAACTGAAGCCTTGCACCATTTTTCAAGTCATCTGAGCTACTTCACCAGAGTTTGCCTCTTCTCCCAGTCTCTCCCAACCTGCCCTACACATACTCAGCCTCCCACAGTGTAATCAAATTCAGATTCCAAAAGGCACAGACCAAGTCAGTACTGGATAATTGCTCAACAACTCCAAACGGCTGTCGTTTGAGCCTGACTTGTTCTTTGAAAATATTGCCAGAGAACCGTCCTTCTAGAATTCACTCTCTTAAGAATGCTGGTGCTGTCAGTCGATCGAGACTAGCAACGTAGCACGTGTGAGATCAGGAGGTTGTTTCAGTGGACTTATATCTTTGACCTTCTATCATTTCCCAGCACATTTGACCACAACTTGTCCTGCAAAGTGCCCATGTTTGCCATTACCGGGATGCTATTTTAAATGTTATAAAAACCAGTTTGGGGACGAAGGCTGGCGTAGGGTTACAACTAGGAGCTCCGCGATCAATCTCGGGCCATTTTCCCCTCTCGCTCCATCTCTCCCTCAGGTTGTTGAAACACACATAAAAACCGCATATTAGGTAACATAGACACATTTAGAAAGCAATTTAAAGCACTCCGCAACCGTCGCTGCTGGTGAAGAAGTCTAGCCTCTTAATTATCCTGTATCAGCATTACAGAAAATGCTTCCAAATATTACTCTGTTTTCCTGCTGTCAGCCTCTGGGTTATGTAGCAGGCTTTTAAGTATCTCCTTGTGTTAGACTAAGGTTTCAAACATGGAGAGAAAAAGCAGAAGGTCTCATTGTTTGCCCTATGGCATGAACTGCATTTCACTGGCATTCGGTTTAGCGCGAAGATAGGCCAATGTTGAATAAATCTTTGTGAAGTATTTTAGATAAATGTAAAGCACGCACAGCTCTTCTGTGGATATTAATGCGATTGCGCTTACAAGCACGCCGCATACAAGCACAAGCACTAATGCACTTATCTATTCCATGCATTCCATGTTGATGGTCTTTATTCCCATTGGCTGATCATTTTCACGTGTCATTCCCCACTCAAAACACTTCCCCAAACATCAAGGAGAAATGCTGAAAACCAGGCAATCTAGCAGCCACCTACCAGGGAGGAACACTTTCAATCTGCTTAACTCCTACCACTGAATTTAATTTTAATTAAACAGTTAATGAGCCATGGGATTAATGCCAATGGCTTTTTAAAGCAAACATCTATAAATCATTAAGGCCCCATTTGGAAGGGGAAAGGGAAATGTGCCTGTGGCAGACTGGGATCCTCTCCCCTCTCTAGGGCCTGGTGAACCTGAGCCCACGCGTCCACAGTGCCGACATTGTACAGGCAGGAGTATTGAAGTAGCCCATGTTTAGCACACTGCACAGGCATCTCTCTCTCCCTCCATTTCACTCACACAGCAAGAGCTAAAAAGAGCTGCAGATGGTACTCAACCACAGCAAACCTTTCTTTGACATTGCCTCTGCACTCTGAAGGTCAGCAGCGGGGGAACGGCATGACGATGGGGGACCTACTGGGGCAGCGCTGGCAGGGTTACTATGACCAAATGAGCTTCCCATCTACCCTGCTGGAGCCCTTTATTACAGACTGGGATGCCATGGAACAGAAAGAATGGAAAAAGTGTATGAACAGACTTTTCTCAGAAAATATAGCAGTGCATTAGTGTTGCATCAGGTTGCTTCTTAGCCATGACCATTAAAACTAAATGTTGCTGTAAATACTCCAAAATATACTCCATTAGTGTGCCTTGTTTTTCTATAATATACTGTATCACATAAACGAAATGATCTTTTTATGAGAAATAGTGCTGCTTTTACTAAAACTGACGTAATAAAGCAATTTGAATCATAAACAGATCAACATCAATATATTTGTACATTTTAATGAAAATCTGGTTAATGACTTTTTTTTTTTTAATTCAGAAATATCAACTTCCCCAAAATGCCTACATATCATATTGCCTCTAAAGGAATGCAATCAACATCTTAACGCTGTGTCCAATGTGGCTTTCATTTGTAACAATTAGTGCTCAGTCACATGCATGCTTCATGGCCTAAATCCAATTTAAAGCATCAATGTCTTAATAAGTCAGCTTCTAATCATAACTGCTGGCACAGCATCCAATCCTGTAATGACCCATAAATTCTGCTCCATGACTCCATTGATCATCACCCTCAGACGAGATGAGCCAGTTAATGTTATCAAGATGTACTTTCATCTGAAGTATTCATTCAAGATTACACTGCACATGTATCAGCATCACTGGTTAATCACTAGCTTGTGGCTTTAACTAGCAGACACACACACACAGTCGCTCAAAGAAATTGATTTTAGACTTACAATCCTTCTTACTCATGTTTTGAGCTATTATTTAACCAAGATTATGTTATCAAGTTTATGGTAATAACAAGATTATTTAAAACTATTCTTTTTCATGTAGCCCATTAATGTATGCTGTATAATGTATGGGACATACAAGAGACAACCTGTTGCATGAAGCAAACTCAGACTAATTTGCATTGCATTATAACTACTTCAAGGAAACATCTGCCGAATCAAGTATAATCAAGAAATTTGGGTTTTGCGAGAGAGAGAGAGAGAGAGAGAGAGAGAGAGAGAGGACCACTTGTATTA
>NC_068401.1:30172702-30194014 GCF_023724105.1 Carassius gibelio | reverse complement strand
CATACAATCCTGTGCTAAGTGCTATTGTGTGCCTCAATTTGGCCATTATACTTTGTCTTTTTCCATTTAGAGCAACCCTAACCAATTAAAATAATACAGCCTCCAATACCTGCTCCCAATTAAATCTGGGGCGGTATTACCTGCCTTGATGCTGCTGACCATGGATTCTTACCACTTAGCCGCATTCATTAGGCCTATTCATACTGAAGGGGCTGATGACAAGGATTCAAGGCTTACCCAGTCCTTCCCCCCTCCCCTTTCACTCTCTCTCTCTCTCTCACCCGCACACACACACACACACACACACACATTTGCTCTCTCAGGCTGTCATTCACTCATAGTTCTCAGAGAGTTGGCTGTGGCAAAAACGTGGAGAGCGTCAGATGGTGACACTCATTTTTTTGTCTTTTCTTTTCTCTCGCTCCCTCTCTCTCGGGTGGATATTTTCCCGCCTATTCCTGGTTTTGTTTCACAGGTAGCCAGGTTTTTTCCAGCTCATTGTGTTCTTTCTTAAAGCCTTCGCCCGTGCAGCTTGCTTGGCAGCGTCCAAAAGCCGCACCACACAATGTGAAGGCCTCTTCAGGCCACTGAGTCGATTGACAAATCCACAGTGTTAAAAGTCGACAAAAGCCAGGCGGGGAACTCTGTCAGCCGCACTTGGAGAAACTGTCAGTCTGATGGCCCTGCCATCTCAACCCAAACATGCTAGTCAGGTTCACAAAAGCCATTATTCATTCATATTCTTTTTATAGTTCTAATTTTAAAAACGGCCTGTGAAGTGACAAAAGTATCTTTTCTCTGTATTTTTCTTACATTACTGTCTATTAAAGTTGACAACTGCTACAGATAATTAAATTAGATTTAATTCAAGGCAAACTGCTTTAGTATAGGGCCTACAAAGACACGGCAGGATCGCTTTGCGTCCTATCTGAAAACCATATCAGTGAAAATCCTTTCTTGTGGTTGCTGCTGATGTTTGTTTCCTCTATTCAAGCAAAACCAGTTGCCCGTGACTGACTTCCACGGTTGCGTTTAGAAAAACGGTCTTGATGTGAAATAACAGGGGGAATATGGACCTTTCCTGTATGAGAAAGGATGCCCATGCTCTTCCAATCCCTGAATCCCCTCACCAACTCCCCCTTCTCCCCACAACAACCCCTCTAACCACTCCACAGTTCAGATGAGAGATACAATAGAGAGTCTCTTTTATGAGAGAGAGGAAGGAGAGAGGGGAGATAAAGATAAAAAAAAGAGAGAGTAAGTAAACGCAGACCACATGTCTTTATTAGGAGAAATGCAGCTCTGGAATTTGAAAGCTGACTTTGAGCTTTATGGATTTACAGACTGAAGCATATAGGAGAGATGACCATGGGCTGTGGGTAAAAGGGAGGTTTGTTTACATTGCCGTTTTCAAATTAATGCACATCCGAACAGGTCAGATCAGGAAATAGGTGGCTGGAGGGTTCAACAGTTCTTCAGCTAACAGCAGAGCTTTAACCCATCACCGCTAAGAGCTGCATCGGAAGCTTTGTCGAATCAAAACAAGCAGCTTTAAATAAGCTTGTTTTCTCACCATATAATCGCTCCCTTTTTTCATAGAATGAATTGTACATCTAATTCAGCGTTTTTAGTAATGAAATTGTACAATTAGCTAAATCAGTTATTCATTTTTAATACTTCAAGACAGTCCACGCAAAACCCAACAAGTTATAATAACTAATTTCAGTTTAGGAAACCAGTTTAGAAACATATTTGTGTAAAAGAATATTTCCTTAAATACAATTCAACTTGGTTATTTTATATTACTAAAACTGTCTAATAGCACTGTCTTATAGTTACATTTTACTTAAAGCACACATGTGCTAATACATCAAGAGACTATCACTGCAGATAACCCTAATAATGTTTGGCTCTTCAGCAAAAAGGTAACCCCCCAAAACTCAGAGACATAAGAGAAACCCATTAAATCCCAACATAACAACAATAAACACTAACAGATCTCCATTCATATTAGTCTTGTACAAAAACATATAACATTTCATTTCATCATGTATTCTCCATACTGAGTCTGAAGCAAAGCATGCAATCTTTAGTTCTGCTTAATGTAATCAGTAATATTTGAGTGAAATTAACTTTGCTTTTGATGGGTTTTTTTTTCTTATTTATGTGTTGCAAGTTGCAAGTTGCAAGGGACACTACATGGCTTTGATTTAGTGGATATTTAACAAGAAGTGGAGCAAAAAAAAAAAAAAAAAAAAAAACAGTTTACAAATTTAACAGTACAGTAAAGAAAATTTTATAAGAAATAATAATAACATATTATGTAAAACTACCTACTATTGTTTTCTTTTTTAATAATGTCATTCTTTTAACAAGAATATACAAAACATCAGGACTGTTGTATCACCCTGACACTATTTTTTTTTTTTTTTGATCCTAAAAAATTCAGAAAATTAAGAACATGCTAATCATAAAAAAATTATAGCCTATATTAATGTCTTTGAAGTATTCAATCATTTTTAAATGTACTTTAATAGATAGGACAAAAATTACTGCAACATTATTGATTGTTATATAGAATATTTTTTTGCTGAATTTTTGATAATTCACATTAAACATTACCCTTTTTGATGTTAGGTCTTAATGTCTTAGTCCGTATTATTGTGCAGGTCATGCAGTTAGCATTGGTTGTTTTAGCATTGGCACAACCATTGACATGAGCCTGATTTTAATTAATTTCACACATGCAGTGCAGGGCAGACCCTGCGACAACAGGACATGAGGCATCCCCTAATCATCATATGCCCTGTGACATCATCCACGGACCTGGCAACCCATAGAAAACGAGAGAAATGGAGGTAGTTTAGCATGGACACAAAGCCCCAATTTATCACCATAAGCAAATCCTAACCTGGGAGCATAGCCCCCAGCAGAATTAATTGGCTCACTCGCTGTCTGTGAAGTGTTTGGCCTTGTTTTAATAGGCAGGCTGCCCCAGAGACGCTCTCAAATGCTGCTTCTTCAAGCCACGTGATTGGCTGCTAGATCGCCATTGAAACTCTGATTCATGAACCAGGAAGTTTTTTACTTTAGGACCTTCTGCTAGCCATCTGTACCCCATCAGTCCCTCTAGTACAGCATAAAACAAGAATATTTTAGAGCAATTAGTAAAGTTTTTGCAAGTAATTAGTTCTAAACGCTATTTATTTTGTGTGCACGTGTGACTATAATTGTTTGCTTAGCATTTGATTGTTTCTTCGGACACTTTTATGTTAATTTCTATTTATTTATATATGATGTAACCATTTCTTAATCCATCCCTGTTCTAGCTTGAACATTTTTAAATGCTTTTTTGAAACTTTATATTGTCACTATAACTCAAACCTTTGTGAAATTGCTATTATGTTATTATTTCTCGTGTTTATTTATCCTTCAGATGAATTGCTTGCTGAATTATTCATTTGTAACTCACTTTGAATAAAAGTGAATAAATGTAATAGTAATACATTATATATATATATATATATATATATATATATATATATATAATATATATATATATATATATATATATATATATATAGTATTAAATGTAACATACATAAGCATTAGTACAGTACTCACCCTACTCATTTGACATGATGTTTTATCACATATTTTATAGCTCTCAAATAATGATTAAAGAAAAAAAATGGTTAGTATAGCCTATTAACGGTATAAAAAGTTCTCAGAGAGTTCATTTTTTACAGCTCCACATGCCTAAATGTGCCTAAAGTTGAAGAAACATCTATTTATAGCTTATAGAGTTCTGTAAAAACATGACATTCATGCATTGTTTTTTTTTTTTTTCAGTGCTTGAGGAAATGAGGCCAAAAGGACCATTATATCCACTACTTTCACAGGCTGTTTAACAGAGGAGATGTGGCTTTGTGCATGCATGCATGGGTGTTTGTGCGTGAAAGTGAGACAAAATGTAGAAGAAACAGTGTGTGTGTGTGTGTAGGAATGCTTAAACTTGGCTGACCAGTCATGGTAATCAAAGTGTGCTGTGTCGTTTTTAATGGAGTTCCTGGTCACAGCACTAGCTGTTTCCTGCCAGCTCACTCATCTGCATGCTATACTCCATCGTCCACGGCCCAGTAGAACACAGCGGAACACTGTCTGCTCACGTGTGCCGCCACTGCCAGCGAGAGAGAGCAACGATTAACATCACTCTAGATGTTCTCCCCACTCACTCTAGTGTGACTAAGAAAGTGTGAGGACTCTGTCGGAAGAACTTTCTAGAGCATTAGCCGTAGCAGAGCACAGGACGGGGTGGCGGAGGGAGGGCGAACGAGAGAGAGAGAGTGAGAGTAATAGAAACAGTGCAAGTGTAAAACAGTAGGGAGGCCTAGTCTTTACTTGGGCGGTGTGTTATTGAGTTGAGTCTATCTGCCGGTCCATCCACAGTGTCACCTTTCGGTCACTGCGGAGAGACAGAATGGTAAATGTGAGAGGGCGTAAGAGATACCCGGCAGTGGCATGAGAGCTGCACTCCCAGGCTTTGTGTGCGTAGTTCCACAGTGAAATGGATCCGTCTGCACTTAGTGAACGCAGCCTTTAATTCAGGAGGTATGAGGGGAGGAGGGAGCAACATCCAACACGGAGAAACATCTAACACACACATATACATACACAAACACAGAGAATAGGGCAACAAGCCAGATTCACTAAGGTGACCAGATTTCAGAAATTAACTGGGGACATTTCTAGTTAAACAAATGTTAAATTTCCAGGGTTCCAGGGTGGTAATTGCAGTTTAGTGCATTTTGACCACTTTAAATGGTGTTGTGATGGACTATGGTATATTGTCTTACAGTTTCACAAAACTGCATTTTGCCATCAACTTGCGAACTGTAAAAGTTTGTAGATTGACAATGATGTTAACGCACATCCAAAACAATAACTGTGTACTAACAATTACAAAAACTGAATTGTGACCCCCGGACCACAAAACCAGTGATAATTGGTCAGTTTTTTTAATTAGGTTCATAAATAATCTGAAACCTGAATCAACAACCTTTCCATTGATGTCTGGTTTGTTAGAATGGGACAATATTTGGCCAATCTGGAATCTGAGTTTGCCAAAAAATCTAATTATTGAGAAAATCGCCTTCAAAGTTGTTCAAATTAAGTCCTTAGAAATTCAAATTACTAATCAAAAAAGAAGTTTTTATATATTGATGGTAGGAAATTTACAAAATATCTTCATGGAACATGATCGTTACTTAATATCCTATTGATTTTTGAATTATTATTATTTTTATTTTATTTTTTATTAAGACCAGGATCACAAACAATTATATAATGCAGCAATATGTAATGTACATTTAATGCAATAATGTTTAAATTATTATTGCATGGATTTAATTAATGTATATATTATGCTTTGTCCGGTCTTAATTTTGTGATCTTTCATGTTTTGTGATTTTTCGTGATCAGTTTGCTTAATATCCATTCATATAAAATATAACTATAACAATGACTATTACACTGACAGCCAATCAGAATCCACCCAATATTAAAGTATTTAAAGCAGCAGATGACATAATATCATTGAAATAAACTGAATGTAAAAAAAAATAGATATTGTTATAGTTTTATTATTATATTAGATAGATAGATAGATAGATAGATAGATAGATAGATAGATAGATAGATAGATAGATAGATAGATAGATAGATAGATAGATAGATAGATAGATAGATAGATAGATAGATAGATAGACCTAAAAAATGGGATGTCAACACTAACATTTATGGATGCTCAGGTTCTCTTAATGATCCTGTTTATGTGTGATTTGTAGTATATGCCATTTCTCACTTTTCTTTCTCCGTCCATTCCTCTTTTTTTGCCCTCTGTCACTCTTAAACTAACACTCGCATACACAGACAGAAGGCCCAGCAGCTGAATGAGTGGGTTAAAGCTGTCACTTTTCTCACTGCCTACCTGAACAACCTGATGAGTCATATTGTATTCCGAACAAGCAGCATTATACAAACTCACCTACAGACATGCATAAACATATATAGAGGGTGAGAGAGAAAGCGAGACAGATAGATGGAGAAGTGGGGGTGGAGTTAACAAAACAACAGAGAGAATCCCGGAGGCCAGACAACAGGTGCAGGTGTCACGGAGTGGCAGTTCGAATAAGTAAAATGGTGACACACCGCCTATAATTTCAATATTCATGTGTTTAGTGGTAAATATGCAGTGCAGGTTCACAGATTACACAGTACCGTACATAAAGTGCTCAGACACACAATCAAACAGCCCATCTTATCACACCTCAGCTAGCACGCTCATTCATTGCACTGCTCGTTGCCTGCGCAAACTGTATGACATGCTACCCTAAACACAAATGTGGATTCGTAAGATTTTCAAACAAGTATGCCTTGGATGTATCTAGGTTATGAGAAGACAGATGCATGGGAGAGTGTATAAGTGTCTTCTCTCTCGCACTTCTCTCTCTCTTTCGCTCTGTCTGCAGTGGACTTTTCTTTAGTCGTGCCTCCCCCTACTGGCTACACTATTTCTCTCCCTCATCCATCTTTCCTCATTCCCCCTTCCACCTTCAGTAACTCTACTATTGCTTGTCTTCTTTCTTTCATCCCATACTCCTTTTCTTTCCTACCAAATTCCTACTCTGCTTCCTTCCTGCCTTCACGGCTGACTTTTTTCGGGCACAGCTACAGGAGCTACACAACCAGCTGCCCCTGGATAAACATAGCGACATTCTATCTTTTCCACTCGCTTTGTTTATTTTGTTCTGAAAATATAATTTTTTCCCTCCCTTTATGAGATATAGCTCTTTTTATTTTATCTGAAAGTTTGAATCTATTTGAATTAAGGAATTTATAAAAAAAAAATAAGTCAATAAATTGTGTCATTTATACAGTATAAGTTTTTTTTTAAATCACATATGTCTCATTAAGATGGTAAGGACCCTCCGCTGATACAACCATGAGCAATTCTAATAGAAAACTTGTTGCGTTTAAAGGCCTGAAAGGAATATGCATCTAATTTTCTCAAACGCTCTTCTATATAATTTGAATAAATTACGCCTTGGATCGGAAATAAATGCTCCCTGACTTCCCCTCAAATCCTCTGATAGTTGTATCTTTAATTATTATTTAATTTAGCAGTTATGAGTGGTTTTCAGTTAAAGAGGATACTGCTGACAAATTCAATTAAATGAAAATAGAGAACTTAATGGTCCATGTTAATGATTCATTTCATACATAATATTATGTTTTTTTTTTTCTTCTGTAAATTTCTAATCATGGCTCACTTTAATATTGGTTACAGGGGTCTAGACACAACCAAGGTGTGCACGCATCCACAAACGCACTCACACACCACATCGATTAACCCTGTGTGTCCCAGCGCCTGCTTTCGGAAAGAGTTTGTCATTTATAATAACACATTTCTTGCTTAATGAAATAGGACCTAATGAAAAATGACAGATCAGAGATGAAAGATCTGAAGTACAGCTACAGGAAAAGCCCAGGGCACGGTGTAAGTGGACCGGTCAGGGGTGCCGGGTGCGGACCGCGGGACTCGGGTGCATTAGTGTTAAGAACACATGTGCGGGAGGAGGCTATGAAGGGTGATCCTTAGTGGGCATAGGGAGAGCAGAGGGGGTCAGTGACAAGTGGCCCATGTTTGGTGTGTGTGTGTGTGCATGTGAATTGGGGTGGAACAAGTGCCGCAGAGAGGTGCAGGGCGGTGTTTTTCCCATGGTCCGCTGCCCCTGCCCCCCAACACACACACACATACACACACATAGGCTTGTCAGACAGGGTCCAGCTCAGTTACAGACCCCAGGGCCAATGTGCTCTCAATGAACTGATACAGATGGAGAATTTTAGCACAATGGATGGATTACCACTGCAAGAATAGAGCTCCTCACTCTCTCAGACATGTACACACACACACACACACACACACACACATTTGGGCATGCACATGTACACATACGCTACCAGTCAAAAGTTTGGAATAATCACAATTTTTACAAGATGTTTTTGAGATAAGTATCTTGTTTTCATCAAGACTGCATTTATACGATCGAAAATAAAGTAAAACAGTAAAAATGTGAAATATTATTGCATTTATTCCTGTGATGGAAAAGTTAAACTTTAACAAGCCAGTACTTAAGTGTCATGTGCTCCCTCAAAAATCATTCTAATGTTGATTTTGTGCTCAAAAAACATTTCTTATAACCAATGTTAAAAACACTATTTGCCGCTTAATATTTTTTGTTGAAACTGTGATACACCACTGTTCAAAAATGTGGGGTAAGCACTTCTTTGAAGAGGGAAATTAATACTTTTATTCATCAAGGATGCATTAATCAAAAGTGACAGTAAAGTCATTTTATAATGTTAAAAGTAATATATTTATCACAAAAGATATCTCTTTCAAATTGAATTTTCTGTTCATCAGATAATCCTGAAAATAATTTCTTAAGAATATTCAGCAGCAAAATCTTGTTTTTAACATAGACAATAATTAGAACAATTATTACTAATTGAGCACCAAATCAGCATATTAGAATGATTTTTGTCATGTGACACTTGAGTAATGAATGCCAGAAAATTTAGTCTTGCCATCGCAAGAATAAATTACATTAAAAAATATATTAAAATAGAAAACAGTCTATTTAAATTTGAATATTATATTTTTAGCACTGTATTTTATCATACATTTTTACAATTTTATTGTATTTTTTATCAAATAAATGCATCCCTGTTAAGACATTAAAAACCTTACAAACTTTTAACCAGTGGTGTTCATTAACACATCACACAAAAAGAGATCCCTCTGCCAACATGCCTTTTAATTCTAATTGCACTTACACTTGTAATTACAGTTTCTCAAACCTTTGCTTTCATCCTTGAATATGCTTGTGTGTTAGTGTGTGTGTTTCAGTTCATATTTTTTCACCACCGTGTCTGTATGTTAGCAATGTGTGCTGATTGTCCTTAACTGTCCAGCGTGTAAAGACTTGCGGTGCATCTTTAATGGAGGATAGGCTTTATAAATCATGACCGCAGGTCTGTTTAGACATTCACCAGCTTGGCCCACACTCTCTCTCCAATGGAGGAGGGTAGATTAATGGCATAGGGCCTATTTAGCACCAGCCGCTGTAAAACATGACACTTTCTCCCCACATGATGCTCCAGCCTGGACCGTCAGCCAGCCAGCAAGCGGTCCCACCCCACCCAGGACAAATATCTCATCACGAACAGCACAGCCAATGTCAAAAAGGCAAAATCCACAGTCACGAATGACTGGAGTTTTGGCAATAATAATAGTCAGGCATTTAATTAAAGTAATTATTTTTGAATAATATGTGGAGGACAAGCACAGATGTTTTCTTGAGGATTGTGCAATATCAAAAAAATAAAATAAAAATAAAAAACTTGCAAGAAGGGACAGTTGTTGTTTTCGGTTTAATATATTTAATTAAACTATAATTAATTAATAATGTATTCATTTATATATCTTATTTAAGGAAATTTGTTTCACTGGCTATTTTTGTATTATTAATATTTTGTTTAACTTTGTCTAACTGTTAAGCTTAAAATTCTACCCATCTTGAGAATGAATGGCTGCTACATAAAAGGTTAAGTAAATTATGTAAACAATGCATTAGATTACATCACCACAGAGGTGACATCATTTATCAGTGAACCGGAAAATCGTTTACATACAAAGTGTGAATATCAGTAAAAAAAAAAAAAAAAAAAAAATCTACATCTAACCGGTTAGTGTGTCTCTAGTGTAAAATAATCACACTGGGAAACCTTTTTGGCAGTCATCATCTTCTAAAATACAACATATTGAAATTATATGTTATCTTATAATATGTAATAATAAAAAAAAAAAGGTCATAGAATTTTAACTTGAACAGAAGCTTGATCAGCGGTGTAGGACAAAACCAGGGGCACTGCACAAGATCCCGGGCCCTATGAATAGGCAGTCCTAATGCCAAACCCCCCCCCCCCCCCTGAAAATATATATCCCAGACTTTTCAAGGGCCCTCTCTACCTTAGGGTCCCTGGTAATCAGTACTGGTTTTACCCCTAGTCCGATGCCCCTGGACAGAACACAGAAAAAAAAAAAAAAAAAAAAATTCATTTATTTCTTTATTTTAGAGGGGTTTGGAATTTTGTTAGTTTATCTATTAACTATCCACACAAATGAAACAAAATTATAAAATTGAACAGGGAAGTAAAAAGTGTTACACTATGAATGTGCTCTTCCTTGTGGAAAAAGATTTTATTGTCGACTGGCTTGTGTCTAAGGTTTCACTCGACATTTTGTATAAATACGAGAGCACTGTACTTGAAGTAGAGTTATATAACAGCTTAATGATGCACATCTTTCACTTCATCTGTTTTATCAAAGTGATTCCAGACATCACTGCATGCTTTCAAACCAATAGTTTATACATATATATATATATATATATATAAGTGTTAAAGTGTTAAAGTAAAAGTTATCAGCCTGGGTCAGATCTTCTCCCTTCAACATAAAAACAGGTTTTATGTGTTTTTTAAATGTTTCTATTATTATTGTTGTTGTTGTTGTTATTTAACTAGATTTCTCTCTCAAAAGTAAATAAATAATTACAAATTCAGTTGAAACCAAATGTAAAAAAAAAAAAAAGAACAAAGTAATGCATTTTTTTTTTTTATAAAACTGTTATAAATGAACAGAGGTGTAAAATTATAATCCACAATGTTATATTTTTCATCCAAACTTTGCTTAAAAAACGTCATATATATATATATATATATATATGTGTGTGTGTGTGTGTGTGTGTGTGTTGAAATCCATCGTTCTTTGTGCTCATGACACCTGTTAATCAGACAGGACTGAATTCATTGACACCTGATGAGGAGGAGGAAGTTAACACTCAGGTGATCTCAGGTGAGGCAGGTAAATATCAGAATACCCTAGAGCTGTTTCTGTGCTTGCTTTGCATACATTATCAGGATATTACAATCACAAAATAACTGCAAAACTTTGCACATTTGGAAAGTGTGTAAACAGTCTTACTTCATTCTCAGCTGGCGTTGGATCCAATTGCACATTTTTAGCTCAAATGCGTTTCGAAAAGAGCATATTTTATTATGATATTTGAGCCGAGTGACTATTTGTAAATTTAGCAAAAGCATGTTTCTTCAGCTCTTATCTGAACTAGTCAGTCTAATGAATTCTCATGTTTTTTGCCTTTAAGATCAGGATGTGTTTTACTAAATAGCTTGATAAAAGTATATAAAACCGAACTATTCTGACAAGCTAAATATATACAGCACAGACTATAAACGACGCTGTAACCCGGTTGTAAACTACATTATAGTCACAGATGAATCCAAAGAGAGATTTCTATACAGTAAATGAAAGGAGAGCGAGAGACGTGTAACCTTATGCCAGCCCCACAGTTAGCGACTACAAAGGGGAACACCACAGCTGTGAGAGAGTGTTTACTTGTTGAATCTTTTATCAGTTTTTTCCTGTTTTTATCTAGGCTGGCTCTCCCTGCTTGTGTGCGCTTATCTATGCAGCTGAAGCCGAGCTCAGAGTTAGCCTGCGTCCGCCTGATTACAGCTGTGATAGATGGAGTCAGGGATGACCTTACCTCCTCACTAAACACAAGGTTGGACATTTGTCTCCCTGCAGTATTTGCATGTTTTTCGCCTGTTTGAAGCTATTTGTCATGTTATTCACTTTGCCACTTGACATATAAGAGACGTTTGAGAGAGGAAAGTGCTGCGCGAGCAAAGCCCACAATAAGAGCAGCATTGATAATAAATCGTAAATTTTGTATTTATTCATACTATTCCATTTTCCAGGTCTGTAGAATAATTTCCTTAGTTGGTCCTTTGGATATTAATGTCTTTATTATCTGGCTTTTAATTTCCATATAAAATCTTTTCATTTTTGTTACAGTGTTATGACGGTGTGATAGCAGGTGTAAAAGAATTGTCTTTTTTATTTTCTCTTTTCTTATAACTTTCGTATGCCAGTTTAATATTTGTCTTATGATCTGTCAGAGGCATGAAATTACTATTTTTTGAAAGCAACCACACATGGATCTCGCAATATCTCTGGACTGATTCTCTATAGCTGAATGTATGTCTGGGTTCGAGACTCTATCTACACATAATCCTGCGGCAGTGCTTAAATCTTATCCTGAGATTAGGATTAATCCTGAGCCTGGACCTAAACCTGTACCTAAGTGTAATCCTGGGTCTGAAGCCTAGTTTTTTTAGCTATTCTTTGAAGGCGGTTGGTGGGTAATAGAGAGTTGGTTCTGTGAGGTGGTTCAGAAGCATCACTGCAGAGCCACACAGCGTCTTTCCATTCACTTCATTCAGCTACAGTAATTAGCCCCTACTCATGAGACAGTTCAGCTGTAATCAACTAGCAGCAAGATCCATCATCTCCTCCTAATCATTTTATTACCTCTGTAGAGTGGTCTAGACATCTCCCTCCTACAGCCTGCTGCAAACAGGTCAGTATATAACTTCCACTACATTCTGGGACATCAGCTGGACAAAATGAGTGGTATGTCCATATACACAGTATTCATAACTAGTGGGAAAAAAAACCTGGAGACTGCTGCTGGAGATATTCTGGAGTGTGCATATGATGCCACAACAAAGGCAGCTGACACCATAGGATTTAGTGTGTCCAGATTGTATTCATACTACACTGATAAATGCTTACAGAACAGTGTTTTTTTTTTTTTTTTTTTTTTTTTTTTTTTTTTTTTTTTTTGTGGAATGCAGCACATATTACATACAGTAATTTGACAGTACAGCAGATTTTGTTAATGCACGTGAATGTTCAAGCAAACATAATGTGAATTCTAGCATAGATGATCCCAATAGTTGCAAGGTTGGAGTTGATGTGAAACACGGCAGCAAGCAGATGAATGATTGTGAATGGTATTGTAATTTTATTTACATTTTCAGACTGTATTTGTATAATATTAAGTCGCTGTAAAAGAAAAGGTAGTTACACTTTAATATAAGATTGTTTCAGTGTAAGTATACAATTAAACATAATATCATTGCATAACATTAATTAACAACAAGCTCTTATAGGGTTGGGTTTAGGGTTCTGAAATAAAAATGTGGTGTTAAAATAATATCAACTAAGAAATAGGTAGAAATATTTTTTTCTTGTGAAATTTACTCTAATAATCTTTATTTTGATGTGTTTTCACAATCATATTTTTCTTTTTTTTTACACTGCAGTTACTTAAAATGATTCATAATTTACTGTTATTATATGGTAAAGTATTATATTAAGTACTACAGTATGTAATGTATAGCAGACACTACAATAAAGTATCGTCAAAAGAGTTTATAAACCACAAATTTTAAAACACTTTTAACTAGCATGCATATTACTAGCATATTGGCTGTTCATTAATACTTATAAAGCACATGTTAACGCATGGAATATATTTGAGATCTCTTAATCTCAGACATCATACTTAAATTTAACAACTACCTTAAGCAGTAAAGTAAGCACTAAAATTAAGAGTTAATTGCAGAGAAATGTCAGTAGCACTTTATTTTAAGGTGCCCTTATTACAAGTTACATGTACTCAATAGTACAACATTATGCATAATTACATTCAAGTAACCCTAAGACAAACCCTAATCCTAACCCTAAACATTTAGTAAGTACATGTAGTTAATTAATATTTCTCAGTACTTAAATGTATAATTACACTGTAACAAGGGCACCTTCAAATAAAGTGTAACCAAAGTTGTAGTTAATAGTTATGTAATACTCAGAATTGGATTTTAAAATAAAGTGTGAACATTACACCATACATGCATAATATAAATTAAAATTATGCAAAAAATAAATAAAATAAATGTAATAGATAATAAAAAGATTATGTATAATGTTTTATTTTTCCAGATGAATGCATGGTGTTGTTATAACAAATGCCCAAATAGGAGCTTCCCAGGTGCACTTGACAGAAGCATTGATTACAGTACAAAAAAAGAAAGAAAGGATTTCTTGTTACGTGTGAGAACGAGAGGGACAGAAAGAGTGAGAAGGGACAGAGACGCACCAGACACTTCCAGGTCTCTAACGAGGTCGCTAATTAACTCTCACACTCCTGTTCGCTCGCTCTCATCAGAGGTGCACGTTGCTTTTTTGACAGGAGAAAATTGCAGGGCAATTAAATCATCTGAAGACGAACACTTCAGATGCTGGAATTAACAGCTAAATGTTACATTTATCTCTCAAAATGTGACGGAGGGGAATAAAATGGTGGCCATAGAATGTTGGCTGATTTTCCAATTCTGTGGAACAAAATGATTTATTATTGAATAATCCCGTGCTTCAGAATTTCTTCTTTCTTTTCACATTTCCACTGCCGTTTTTGTCGGATCTCTAATTTTAATGCACGCAACGTGACTCCGCAATCCCAGCGGAGACAGTAACTTGTTTTCTGCGGCTGTTTGCCGTGTTGTGCTCCTGATTTCTCCTCTTTTGTGCCAAGCATTATTTGACAGGATGCCGTTTTTCCTCTCCTTTGAGCAGAATCCGAGTGATTCTTGCGCTTTATTTTCATAACCCTTTCCTCAATTAACCTCCCCTACTGCTCCCCACTGGCAGCTGGCTACGGGGGGACATGTGTGACTGAAACACAGGCTCAATCACGCCATTATTTGTCATCTGTCCTCAGAGAAAGGGAACGAAAAAGGAGCGTGAGAGGAGAGAACTCGCCTAATTTTTCGGTCTATTCTTAAAGCCCATTCCCCACCCCTACCGTCCCAACTGCTGGGGGGCATGGAGTGTTAGCGGGGGCATGGAAGAGAGCTGACAGGCTTTTTTTTCGCGGGCCGAGGTGGGGCCGGTGGGTGTGCAGGGCTTTTTTGTGTGGCCGTCAGGAACAGCGGTGATGGCGTGAGTCTGGGGCCGCGGGGAGCCTTTGTGCTCACTCCATTCTCACTCCTCACACTGCTAACCCTCAATGCCTGGATTAGAGAATACTTTAGAGTTTTAATCTCTAATTCACGTCTCACACACACACATTTTCCTTTCCCTCACACACATAAACACGTACACCCACACACACACACAAAATAATCACACCCATTGAGTCTCAGACAAAGTGTGAAGGGAAGGTGATGAATAGTGGACCAAGAACGGAGCGAGGTTAGATGTAAATGCAGCCATGGTTAAATGCTGGAATACCATCCGTAAGACTCATTAGCGGCGGTGAGTGTGAGGTAACGCGCTCGGCCGGCCCCCTGAACATTCAGGCCCCTTTCTTTCCAGCAAACTCTCCATCCTTTCCTCACAATAATGAGAGAAAAAGGTCACGTTTTCACAAGAGGGGAAATGAAGGCAGTGTTCGCAGTTGCTTTACAGTCCTAGTTCACCAACTCCAATAAATGAGCATGTACAACAAGCCAAAGGGCCTTTTATTGCAAATTTAATTCATTTCTCTAGACAACTGTGAAATTTGCCATTGACATTAGTTATTACCCTGAGGCCAACGAAGAGATGATCTCAGTTAATAAATGATCCCTAACAAGAAGCGCTCCTCTATCTCTCTCTCTCTGGTTTTCTCTCTTTCTCGCTCTTTCTGTTTTCTTTTTTCGCCTGCTGTGAGAAGCTCACTGCACAGAGACGCTACTGTCAGTTCTTCCAGATATTAAGTTCTGCACCCTTCCACACACAGACACACACACACACACACACACACAGAGTGAGCATTGTGTGAAAAGTTTTAGTGGTCCTACAGCTGCTCCCTGTTACCCTGTTATCTCTGTTACCCAACAAAAAGAGCTGTGGTTACAGGTCAAACACACATAGAGGATCTTTCTTTCTGTCATATTGTGCACAGTCACACACACACACACATTTTTCTATCATGGTGGCGACTTGTATTGTTTTATATTGAGCTGCTAATCCATCTAAATGATGCATGTAAATTTGCATTATGAGACATCAACTATAAAGCAGTAATCAATAATATATATATTATGGCAAGCCATTCAGGAAATAATTATATTTATAATATTAAGTCGGAATAAGTAGAATGAAAGTCTGAATATATGGAATGAAAGTCTGAATATATAGAATGAAAGTCTGAATGTATAGAATGCTGAATATATGGAATGAAAGTCTGAATGTATAGAATGCTGAATATATGGAATGAAAGTCTGAATGTATAGAATGCTGAATATATGGAATGAAAGTCTGAATGTATAGAATGCTGAATATATGGAATGAAAGTCTGAATATATATATAGAATGAAAGTCTGAATATGTAAAACGAATGTCTGAATATATATGGAATGAAAGTCTGAATATATATATAGAATGAAAGTCTGAATATATAGAATGAAAGTCTGAATATATGGAATGAAAGTCTGAATATATATAGAATGAAAGTCTGAATATATAGAATGAAAGTCTGAATATATATAGAATGAAAGTCTGAATATATAAAGAATGAAAGTCTGAATATATAGAATGAAAGTCTGAATATATGGAATGAAAGTCTGAATATATATAGAATGAAAGTCTGAATATATAGAATGAAAGTCTGAATATATAAAACAAATGTCTGAATATATGGACAGTCTGAATATATATATATATATATATATATATATATATATATATAAATATGAACAAGTACACATGAAATTTAGTAGCAGCAATTTTAAGTAACGATCATCTAATCAACACCCTGGCGAATGAGTGTACGGGCCAAAATACTGGCAACCGTACTCAACATTGTTCTACTGATGAAGAAATTTATTCGCTATTTCACCGCGGAAGAGCGGATGCGGTGAACTTCACAGCCCAGGAAGTTCCTGCTTATCAAGCAAACATTACAGAAAGAAACATGCCTTCTACCTCACAGGGACCTCCCACAATTATCTAAAATCTTTACCCGTGAAATAGCGAATACATTTCTTTATCAGTAGAACAATGTTGAGTACGGTTGCCAGTATGCTGGCCCGTACACACATTCGCGAGGGTGTTAATTACACTATTGTTACTTAAAATTGCTGCTACTAAATTTTGTTCAGACTCGCTCATTGCTTTAATTAATTTACATTAATTTTATATATTCAGACTCTCATTCTATATATATTCAGACTTTCCATTTATTCAGACTTTCATTCTATATATATTCAGAATTTTTTTTGATATATTCAGACTTTCATTCCATATATTCAGACTTTCATTCTATATATTCAGACTTTCATTCTATTCAGAATTTCATTCTATATATTCAGACTTTCATTCCATATATTCAGACTTTCATTCCATATATTCAGACTTTCATTCTATATATTCAGACTTTAATTCCATATATATTCAGACATTCGTTTTATATATTCAGACTTTCATTCCATATATATTCAGACATTTGTTTTATTCAGACTTTCATTCTATATATTCAGACTTTCATTCTATATATTCAAACTTTCATTATATATTCAGACTTCCATTCCATATATTCAGACATTTGTTTTATATATTCAGACTTTCATTCCATATACATTCAGAAATTTGTTTTATATATTCAGACATTCATTCCATATATTCAGACTTCCATTCTATATATTCAGACATTTGTTTTATATATTCAGACTTTCATTCTATATATTCAGACTTTCATTCAATATATAATCAGAAATTTGTTTTATATATTCAGACTTTCATTCTATATATATTCAGACTTTCAGACTTTCATTCTATATATAAAGACTTTCATTTCATATATTCAGACTTTCATTCCATATATTCAGACTTTCATTCCATATATTCAGACTTTCATTCTATATATTCAGATATTCATTCCATATATTCAGACTTCTTATTTTAAATATAATTATTTCCTGAATGGCTTGCCATAATATATATTTATTTATTTATTTATTAGTGGTGAGCAGTGCTTTAAGTAGGCCGGTACTCAGTACCGCCACTCAGTACCGCCACTTCCAAATATAGCTCTTGAGCGTACCGCCACCTCTCTGTTCGCCCAGAACGTGCTTTTAGCGTACGCTCATTTGGACATCTGTTTTATTAGATGTTTTAATCTTTTGCCTGCGCTGCCGCTTTTCAGAGAGCCCTTCACAATGCAAGCTTCCTAATTCATCCCACCGAGAGCAGAGACTACATTACCCATAAACCCTTGAGTTTTACAAGTGAAAAGCACATGCGTTGCTTTTGCCACTGTCAGTAACAACTCAACGTGTCCGGAGAGGGTGTGTGAAACGCGCACACTCGGCTCGGTAATAATTAAAATACAGTGAACAACACTTAGTATGCTCTCTTGACTTCAGACTCTGAGTACTTAAACAACAAGGTCAGAATCAGATGACTCGCTGGTTGACATCCCACCAAGCCTGAATGATATCGCTGCTTTTCAGACGCAAGCTAATGAAATAATGCATTAGCTCTTTCAGGTAGGGTGACCAGACGTCCCGAAAAATTCGAGACAGTCCCGAAATCTAAAACTGTTGTCCCGAATCCCGAATCTGGCCCTAATGGTCCCGAAAATTATACTTAAGCAAAATCTTGAGTAGTTATTGTCTGATAAACACTAAAAACTGTCTGCGGAGGTTGAGTCGTCCTACAACCAGCCCCCGCCAGCTGCTCATTGGCTGCAGCATCTTTTTTCTAACCCGTCTTTCACACCGCAAGCGTGAGCGGTATGCAAGCAGCGCGTCCATGCAACTACATCGTCACTGCAGCAGCAGACTCTCGCAAGTATTCACACTGCAAGGGTATAAGTACAGCATCACAGCAGCAGCTGCAAAGCGTGTTCAGCAGACGGTATAACCACTTCAAACAACGGGTATAATTCTTTCAACTTTTGCTTTTTTAACAATACACCATACTTTCACCCAAAACGATTAATTAAAAAGTTTATATGGGTAAATACATATTTGTTATACTTAATTTTCTTTCTGGCATAATTGTTAAAAGACTAGACATTGTTGTTAAAACTCTTGACATGCTTATTCTGTGCGTTTTGAGCACGTTTTGTGTTAAATCATATTTATTTTGTCCATCAAAAGTGTCCTTTCACTTTAATTGAGTGTGAGCAGCACAGCAAAAATAGACCGGATGCCAAAACCCCTGCTGCACTGCTTTTCACGTGACGCTCCTGCTTGACGCTCATGCGCTGCTCCTGGTCCCGGTGTGAATGCACTCATTGATTAACATGGACGGCGAAAAAATACGCAGCACTGACTCGATGTGCTTTCACACAGGACGCGTTTGCAGTTCACTACTCGGTACGTAAACGATCGCTACACTGCTGCAGACGCAACGCTCCTGGAACGCAACTGGAATCCGTTAACATGGGTGCGTAAAAAATATGCAACGCATAGGCACTGCAGACGGAGTATGTGTGAAACAGGCGTAAGGTTGTTTGCACCTTGTGCAATGTGGAATTAGTTTACAGCTTTTTCAAGCACTTTGTGATGCATTTTGGAAACAGGAGATGAACCCCTTTCCTAATGCACCATCTAGCTTGATAAACCCCTTCTCAAAGACTTACTGTTTATCTATTTTATTTGGGTAACACGCACATTCTGAATGCCTTCGGCAGTATTCGAATGAGCCATTTTAATCTAGATTAATCTAGATTAATTGCAAGATCACAGTGAGATTAATCTATTTTAAAATAATTAATCTATGCCCACCACTAATATATATATATATATATATATATATATATATATATATATATATATATATATATATATATATATATATATATATATATATATTTGACATTAAGCATGATATACAAATAAAACCTTAAAAACGTTTTAACATATTTGACATACAAACATATTTGAATGCTAAAATAATCCCATCAGTTAAATTGGCTACATGCACCAAGGATCATGTTAGTCCTGATTATTTTATTAGTTTGAATCAGACATAACCATATTGTGAGTTGTGACTTTAATCATTTAGCAGATGCTTTTATCCAGAGTCAGGGAGAGTGATTTGGAACCTCTTTGGGATGGCACCACAAGGTGCCGTTCACTTGCAGAGTGCCGAACTTCCAGTGCCAGTGACAATGCAACACCGTGGGTGGCTATAGCCCTGTCCGAATTTTTAATAGTTCTGGTTTAGTCCCATTTCTTTATAAAGTAACTCTGACGTCATCAATATAATGTATTTTCTCTAGCACGCCCACATATTGATCTAGCCCCCTCTTAGCACCGATACAGAAAAGATTCTGGCGCCGTGCCTGTGGAGGGCGCATAAGTTTGAACAAGTGAGTTTAGGTACACTGGTGCAGCGCCAGTGGTCGTCTTATAGACAAGCATTGGTACCTTGAATTTGATGCGTGCGGCTTCTGGTAGCCAGTGTAACCTGATGAGGAGAGGAGTAACGTGAGCATTTTTTGGCTCATTGAAGACAAGTCTCGCTGCTGCATTCTGGATCAGTTGCAGAGGCTAGATAGAATATGCAGTAAGGCCAGCCAAGAGAGCATTACAATAGTCCAGAAAGAGAAGAAGAGCTTGGACATACAGTATAAAGCACATATTCTGCCTAATCATATTCTACATTCCTATACCTAAACTTAACAACTACCTTACTAACTATTAATAAGCAGCAAATTGGGAGTTTAATTAGACAAATGTCATAGTTAATTGTTTGTTAATAGTGACTTATCCTTAAAGTAAAGTGTGGTCAAAAGAATTGCAAAAAAATATGGTTCAGGGCAAACTGGACATCAATTGGATATTTCCAATTTTAGCATTATCATGACTCCAGAATCACTATGTTATACAAGTTTCCACAAGTAAAAATAATAAAGTACAGATGTTTGAGAAAGAGAAAAAATATCAGTTTTGTTATTTTCCAATATTGCTTTTAGGAACATTTGGTTCCCACAATTTAGGCTGAACCTGACCCTACCCACACACGCACACTAACACAAACACGTGTTTACCATGCAGGCACACCACTGTCCCAGTTTGCGAGTATCACTGTACTGTTAATGATTCCATTAACCATTCATTTCTAGTGACAGTAATTCATAGTTTTATTCGTAATATTATATGTTGATTTCTTCTCCCACAGCATCAATACATCCAATATCAACCCCTCCAAATGTTTGGTTTGAAAGTACGGAAAAAAAAAGGTTACCTAATCTAAAATTATTATTTCTTGACAAATGGACTCCATTATCAACTGATTCATGAATATTTGCCCAGTCCAGCAAT
>NC_068401.1:30165202-30167702 GCF_023724105.1 Carassius gibelio | reverse complement strand
TATAAAAAATCAGAACTTGGAGGTCTCATAGTGTCAGACTACCAAGGTTTAGTTGACTTATGGGTGAAAGTCTCCTTAGTGCACACAGATAATTGTGTAGTGGTCTGAATTAACCAATAATCCATTTGCTAAGTAAAAAATCCACAGCCTTCCTTATTTAAGACTACAGGATAAATGAGTGCAAAATAAATTGTTACCTCAATAAAACCCCTGGCTGAAACCGATAACTGTTTGAATAATCACCAGTATACTTTAACATGTTAAATGTCACTCCGTCCCGTATACAGGACACCTATGTTGACTATACTATATTACAATCAAATCTAATCTAATCTTGACAAACTATATATCGTTGGAAAGGTCTAAGACTCCCAAATATATATTTTACCAATATTTTTTGTTAAAAATTATGTAGGAAAAGTAATAGATGAATTTATGACAAAAGTGCACCCTCAGAAATCTACAGTACAAAAGGAGCTTTGACCTTTGTTTAAAAAAAAAGACTTCCTCATTGCCTTTTTCTCTATCACATTTTAGAAATCATCAGAAGTTATATATCACTTGAAAACATAAAAGCTCAAAAGTTATCCTTCAAAACCCATTTTAAAATCAGACATTGCATTACCATGCAAATGGTACATCAAAATAATGTTACAAAATGTTTTCAGTCATGAATTATACAAATGTATGTTTGTATCATGCACATTCATGTCTATCTTCAAAAACGTGAGTGACAGTTAACAGGTTAAAAAAAGATACAAACTTTGTTTAAAGGCTACAATTGAGAAGCTCACGATGGTCTCAATAAGCCTTTAGTTTCAGTGACTTAACATACAGCCAAGTATGGTGATCCATACTCAGAATTTGTGCTCTGCATTTAACCCATCCATAGTGCACACACACAGCAGTGAACACACACACCATGAACACATACCCAGAGCAGTGGACAGCCATTTATGCTGTGGTGCAGGGCACCAGTTGGGGGTTCAGTGCTTTGCTCAAGGGCACCTAAGTTGTGTTATTGCCGGCCCAAGACTCAAACCAACAACCTTAGGGTTAGGAGTCAAACTCTCTTACCACTAGGCCACAACTTCCCTTTCTGGATGATCCTTGAATGCGATTTAACCTGCAACCTTGAAGTATCCAAGATCTTTAGGCTTTAATCATGCCAGTTCATACGGTGAAAACAACATTTGAAAATGCAAATGGATAACTAGATGCATGAAATACCCAATGTCTAATTTTCAACAGATACTGATTTTCATCTGAATTGGAATTAGTGATCTTGACTTTATTCCACCAGGCCTTTTCACAAAATTACACAAAAAAATAGTCTTTCATTAAACCAGCAATTAAGAAATACACGTATGTAATGTCATGCATACAATGAAAAAAAAAAAAAAAATAGGTATAGAAAAAAAAAAATCACAGAAATTGCAACACAATTTTGCATCTTTGCAATTCATATTTTATATTTTGGTAAATCGTTGGCTAATTTGTATGAATTCGTATGACGTAATTTGTATGTTCTCTGAGAATACGCTATGTTTTAGGGGTGGACCTTCATGCCTACTTTTTTGAAGGTAAAAAACAAATGGTACAAATTTGAATGAAATCGCTACCTTGTAAAATAGTTATGTTTTCCTGGGATCAGTTTGGAAATTGCTAGTAAATTAAACAACTAATTTTTTTTTTTGTTGCTGTTGTTTTGTAGTGCCATCCTTTGTCGAAATAGCCTGCATGGTCTGCTAACTGGTTAAAAGTGGCATGTGATCACATTTGAAATATTGTAAATGTATGTTTTAAACAATGCACTTGTGTAAGACCGTTAAGAGGCCCACTTTGCCTCTGTTCCGGGGGCAATTCAATAAATCCAAAGCTGTTATTCAATTAAATATTTACTACTGGAATTCAATTAAGCAATAATGATGGATTCAGAGGGGGACTGAAGCATGCTCCCTTCACTTACACTGCCGTCCAGTGACATTTTCAATTTAATAACTGTCGTTCTCTTTTTTTTTTTGGTTTTTTTTTTTTTTTTTTTTCTTTCGTATACGCCACTCTACAAATTATTTATTTGGTCAGAGTGGCAGCCTGGCAGTGATCAGCACACCAATCAGCTGTCTCCACTCACTGTAAACAAAGCTTAGTGTTGCAACAGCACAGCAATGAACAGTTCTATACGAAAAAGTAAAATGAGTCATATTAAATGGAAACTAGCAAGATCTTGAAGTAGGGGCAGGGAGCAATGATTATCTTGAATCATTTTTCTTCCTCTTGTTTTCAAACATGTTAGCCAGCATTTTCATTCTTTATAAAAGTATCTATCAGACTGGATGTTGAAGTGATGAAGAGACTGCGGCGAGTATGACTGGACAGGAATGCCAATAGACTCATTACTTGGCACGGCACATTGTAACTGGAAATTGCTTCTTTCAGGTTTTGTTTGCTCTGGCAATTACAATAAACTTTCTGCTTGACACGTTGTTTGCACAGATGT
>NC_068401.1:30143639-30164702 GCF_023724105.1 Carassius gibelio | reverse complement strand
TTCGTTTCAGCTAGTTGCCATGGCAACATTTCTCATTTGCTTTTAGTTTAATTTGAACTTAACTAAAATTAAACCTTCCAAATACAAATTTAAACTATATAGATGGGTTTAAAAATGCAACAAACTCAAATTAAAGTAAAACCAGAAAATTGTACAAAAAAAATAAAAACTGTTAATTAAACATATAATATTATTAATATTAATAAAACATATATTTAAAATAATAATAAAATAATATGATTTATTAATTCTGATTAATACAAACTATAATAAACGTATAAAAGCCCGATTCTACCATGGGACAAATAAATAAATAAATAATTGTGTACTTTTACCTCAATTTAATTTTTTATTATTTTGCAGTTCTGAAATGCAAGAAATCAACTCACAATTGTGAGAAAAAAGAAAGAATTGTGAGAAATACATTCACAATTGTGAGACGTAAACCCAAAATCGAGATAAATTAAAAAAAGAATTGTTAAAAGAATAATAATTAGCAGAATTAACAATAAGAATTAAAAAATATATAATTCAGAACTGAGAAATATATCTAAAACAACATAACATACAGTCAGAACTGTGTGTTATAAACTCAATTTTGAGCGAAATAAACTTTCAATTCAGAGAAAAAAAGTCAGAATTGCAGAAATAAACTTAAATGTGCAAGAAATATACTCAGGACTGCTATAAACATGTTTCTGCAAGAAATAAACTCTGAATTGTGAGATAAAAAGTTGCAATTGCCTTTTCTTTTCTTTTTAATCCAACAATCTTCCATAAAAGTACTGCAAACAAACACAACTTCATGCTCACGAATAAATGTTTAGCTAATTGGCTAAAGATATCGACGTTCCCAATCAGTTTTAATGACTCCTCTGCAACCAAACCGAAAGAGCGTCTCACACCTCGCACCCAATCACACGTCTTTATTTGAGAATAGAAATCTGAAATCTAACACGTGATCATCATTACATGCTTTTAGAAGCCGGGTCTTGTTATTCCTCGTGTGTCTGGGGGTTTTACAGTTGTAAGCACTTAAAGGCAATTATATTCTTGGCCTGCTTTAACCAAACGTGCAGCTCGCCTTCTCCATTCCTCCTCATTTGTGGAGTTAATTGGAAAAACATTTTCATCTTTATGCCAACCTCCATACTTTGGCAGTCAATAGTTATATAGACCAGTCGCACAAGCCATAAAAATCCAGACAGAAGTCGTCTGACGGCGTTTAATGTGTGCATTAGCCGTGCACATGCACTTTTCCTTCGTCCTGTGACACACGACTGGAGGAGAGCAGGGAAAGACATGCAACTCCACAGCAGAACCTGCACTCACACAAACACACAAACACTGACCAAAGAGATCATCTCTGTGAGGGGAAGATCAATCTCAGAGCAAACAAAACCAGCATGACGATCACAACACTACAACTCATGAAATCTGAGTGACTCCACATGAAACATCTCCACTCCTCCTGTTTGATTCTGTCCAATAAATATGCAATATTCTAGGATTTTAGTCTCCAGTTATGAGGTTTGTTCATGAGAGGCATAAAAACACATGATTTTCAGCAGATGTGTATCAGTAATGGGATGCATTTGGACGCATCTTATTTTGGCTTTTTAACTGGAGAGGGAGAAGGTCACCAAACAATTGATACATTTTTACTGATTGCAATGCATATTTACATTTGAACCATAGCCCTAATTAAATGTTACAGATCTCTAAAATTTACATAAAAATGAATATGTAATAAAAAAATTAAACAAGCTTAAAATATCAAAATAAATTCTAATTTAAAATAGTCAAAAAAATATAAATGACAAAAACATAACAAAATACAAAAACTTTAAGTAAAATTAAAATGAAAATGGCAATATAAAATAAATTCTAATTTTAAATATTAACATAAACTAATAAAAATGACAAAAACATACAAAAAATTAATAAACATTTATCTAAAATTTAAATGAAAACAGGAAATATAAAAATAAATTCTAAATATAAAAAAATAAATAAATGTCAAAATACTAAAACTTTAACTAAAAATTACATTAAAACAAAATATATATAAAAAAAATATCAATTAAAATATTAATAAAATCTAATAAAATTAACAAAAGCACAACAAAATTACTAAAACTTACTAAAATTAAAATGAAACCGACTTAAAATATGAAAAATATAAAAATGTATTCTAATTTCAAATAGTCAAAAAAACTAATAAAATGTAGAAAAACACACAAAATACAAAATGTTTAAAATTAAAGTGAAAAAGAAAAGTTTATTATATTAATAGTGAAACTCTTAATATAAACTAATAAAATGACAAAAACAAAAAAAAATAGTAAAACTTTAAACTTTAAATGAAAACAGAAAATATAAAAACAAATTCAAAATTAATAAAAAGGACAAAATCACAACTACTAAAACTTAAATAAACTTTAAATAAATCAATTCTAATTCAGAATATGTTGTGCTGGATTATTTGCTGCTTTAATAGCTCAAGCTCTTTAAGGTCAGACAGATTCTGTCAATGTGTTTATCAAGAGTCATTCAGGGACTGACTCCAACATTACTGGGATGAGAACTTCCCAATTCTCTTCTAATTAAATGATTATCACAACTTTATAGTCTTTCTGTTTACACCGGCCCTGTTGTAAAACAAGAGCTCTGGGCATCCAATAATCAAATATTCTCAACTGTATTTCACTTGGCGTTCAACACCATCATCCGTGTGTGTGTTTTTCTGCCATGGGCTGCTTTAAAGTAAAGAGAATGTGCTTCGAATCTCTAAATCACTGCCATCTAAACATCTCCTCAGGACATCCATCCATGCATCACACCGCATCCGAGTGTTCACACACTAGTAGATTTCACCTGACCTCAAGCTGTGTTTCCTGGTGTAAAGCCTGGAGGTGGCTTGTGTTCAGCTCACACTGAGCGATTGGACAGAGTTTGGAGGTGCTCACATAGTATCATACACACAGGAGACGGGCGAGAGATCTGCTCCAGCATCTCAATGCTATTTTTACACCCCTAATCAGATTTCCAGACACAATTATTTGGTTTGGGAGTGAATAATTCATTACCTCTGCAGCTCCGCTGATTGCATTTGAGTCTTGGGAGAAGAACAGAAAGATTCTGCATATTTGAGACGCTGCCAGCTTCTCTTCGCACTTAATTTGGTTTACCCCTAACTAGACTCAACAGGAGTTTTTGGATGACACTCCCATCCTCAAAACAGATTAGCAATTTAACACTCACACTAAAATTACTGTTCATAAAAATATGACCAAATGTGATTGTATGTTGAATGTCTTAAGAGGTTTACATTGGAAGATTTGATTGATGCAAAAACCTCGAAACATGCCACAATTAGATTAAAGTTTAAACAGTCTGCGATCAATGTATCATGTGCTTATTTTTCCATAATCTGTTACTTTTGTATCAATCCACAAATGCAACAAATTGCAACATGAACATTTAATTGCAAATCCTGAATCCTAATTGGGATCCTATGGAAGCTTGTTTCTGCCACGATATTTAAATAATAATAATAATAATAATAATAATAATTGCAATATTTCAAAATTCTATTTCCTTTCTCGCAATTTAAATTTTTTTTTTTTTTTTTTTTTTTGAATTATGAGGAAAATAGGAAGAATTGGGAGGGGAGAAATATGACTTTTTAGATTTACAGGAAGAAAAAACGTGTGATTTTTTTTTGTCTTAAATTTCAGATTTTTTCCCTCATAATTATGACTTTTTTTCTCAGAGTCCATCCCCAAAAAGGAAAGAATTGGGCGATTTAAACTTCTATTTCTGACTCTATATCTCGCAATTCTGACTATTTTGGACAAATTTTATTTTGCCATTTCGGAATTTTCCACTTTTTTTTTATAATGTCATAAATATACCATAACTATACTATAATTCTACTATAAATATATACATCTAAATTGCATTAAAATGTACTAAATGCAACTATATAAACTAAACAATTATTATAAATATAGATATATTTATGTGTTTTCTAAAATATGCGACCATTAAAATACAAGCAACAACATAAGGAAAAATATATTTATACAGAAAAAATAAAAAAAGGACATTTCAAAATCAAAGCTGTAAAAACTTATTAAAAGATTTCAAACTGTCAATAATCTGTCAGAAAATGTTTGAATAGTCAAACTATATCTTATAGGATATAAAATCATTATTATATTTTTTTCCTCTATGCATCCTATTGTTAGTCATTAGATTGATGCATTGGTCCATTACACTAGTTTACAGCCCTGGTACAGTATGTCCACTTCTGAAAATGGAAAGAGATTTCTAATCATCTGAAAACCATTACAATGTTACATGCACTTGGATTGATCAATAAAACCAGGAAAAGCTTTAAAAGACAAAACTGGTGTAAAACACAGGATGAAGCGATCACAGATGTGGTTAGTGGGATGAGGTCAAACGCTGGGATAAGAGTTGAGATGAATCATCTTCCCACTGTGGCTTGGCGCAGGCCGCTTCGTCCCGAACGCATCTGGCTTCAAAGCCTCTATCGCTCGCACTCGTGGAGATCCCAAATCATAACTCTAAACACTGAAGGGAATTCTGGGAGAACAAGTCCTGATTTATTCTTCTGTTGCAATGATTCAGTAAAAACTCACATTTATGAGAATATTGCTACTAGAAATCCAAAAGTGCATGACTTTATCTTACAAACAATGTGAGAGATGATTACTCACCAAAGGAGCACCTGGATAAAAGGAAACAAAGAAATACATTAGATTAAAATTATTTGCATCACATACAAGTAGGGTAAGCCAATTCTTGCTATATAAGAAAAAAAGTCATACTTTTGTAAATCATAACTATGACATAAGATACTAATTATGAGATACCTAGACATAACTATGAGATAAAAAGTCATAATTATGAAAAACAAAGTCATACAAAGAATTAATGTTGTACATACTATGTCATAAAGGGATAAAAATGTAAATTATGACATAAATCGAAATAATAATACTAAATCATATTTATGATAAGCCAAAATGCACACAAATTATGAGATAAAAAGTCATAATTATGACATACTAAGTCAAGAGATAAAAAGTACAATTATGACATGTCAAAATAATGAGATACTAAATCATATTTCTGAGATAAGCCAAAATCTGTATATAATGCATAATTATGAGATAAAAAGTCAATTATGACACACTAAGTCATGCTTATTAAATAAAAAGCAAAAATTATGAAAATTACAGATAATGGGTTAAAAAGTCAAATTATGAGATAAAAAAGTCCAAATGACGACATACTAATTCATAATGTTTAAAAAATATAACAAAAATGCATAATTAATACAAAAAGGTAAAAGTATGAGATACATAGTCATAATTACATTATACATTTTTTTTTATTATGAAATAAAAAATATAATACTTTTTAATCACAGTATAACATTTGTATCTCATGATGACTCGGTAAGTCATGACTTTAAAATCACTTTTTTTGTTGTCATAATTTCAGCCTTTTGTCATAATTATGACTTATAATTATGACTCATCTCATATTTTTTTGACGTTTTATGTAATTATGTCATAATTATGATGCATTATCTCATTATCTCGACTTTTTTTTATCTCATAATTATACTCAAAATGTAGTCTTTTTATGACATGTAATAACTAAGATTTAGCGAAAGCACAATTGTTTTCTTATGTGTACGAAAAGGGCTTCCATATAAAAATCAAATAAATTCTGTAGGTGTGACAAAAACTTTATTACAATAATAAGACCGTTTTAAGATAAATGTACGTGCGTGCTCACCAAAGCTGTCCGACATCCACAATAGAGTGATAAAGGATCCAAAGCGCTCCCATAATGATCATACTGGCACTTCACCATAATTAAAACAAACCCTGCCAGAGCCATTCCCATCCAGGTTGGCATCCCTGTCATTCCCTTCCCTAAACCAGAGGACTGAAGGAGAGTACACAGTGCCAATCCTGCCACCCACATAACACTTAACACTCCTCAAGCAGTGCTTTCATGGCATGAGCACTTTCTCTCAATGAGCTGTTTGTTCTGATTGTAGGCCACAGTGAAAGCCACAACTAGAAAGAAAACGAGATAGCTGTGATTTCACACTTTGGCAAGCAAAAAGGTGAGGGATTGTATTATACACAGGCCTTGCACTTATGTAAACTTCTAGGTTTCTAGTGCACAGGCTAGTAACTGTAACTAAGTGATGTAACTGTGTCTCCTAGCAACAGCATCCTGTAGAGTTGCCACCTGTCGGACTCGCAGGAGATGAAAGCATGGCTCGTGAGCCAGAGACAGTTAGGTCGATACGCCCACTTTCTTGTCATGTTTGCTCGAGTCTTCGTCTTGCACTGTCTCGCTGCATCTGTCGTGTGAGAGACTGTCTGAGACAAGCGCATCTCGAGTCGCTTTCGCGGGAAACGTTCGCTGTTCTCGGAGTTCTTTCAGGAGGACGCCATGTTTCTCAAACGTCCTGCGCATGCGCAAGGAATCTGACCAATCAGCGGACAATGCGCCTCTGCCAGCACTGCCATCAAACGTTTATTTTGTACAAAAACTTTGTAAATATCGTGTGTAATAAATTGTATACATTTAAAACAAATGTGACAATTTTATGAAAACTACGGTGATTATTCAATGAATTAAAATTAAAAACATGACAGAATCACATGTTATTATATTTTTCACATAGGCCTACAAAATGTTATAGATCGTTATTAAGAAATATACATATTATAAAATAGTATAATATTTTACGACTGTACTGCGAAAACCATATTGTATATCTTTCACATGCAAAATATTATAATGTTTCATTCAAGTCATGATTATAGTCTTAGTCTAAGAGAGTTTTCATAAAATGCAGCGATGGCTATTTGTCAGGGAGCCCATGTGCAGTTATGGGTTTATGGTCTAATTTGTTACTCAGTTATGTTCAATTAACTGTAAAAGTTGCTGATGTGTTGAACGGAGCAGTTATGATGAAGCTTCTCCTCCAATGAGAGGAGAGAAGGAGGAGGCTATAGAAACCTCGGGAAAACTTCTCTCCTAACAAGAAGTTGTGACATGTTGCCAGTTCACTGACCAGTGTCGATCGACCGAGGCTTGAGATCCAAGAAACCACTGCGTTACAGCTTCATCTGGAATATACGCTTCTAAATCACGCACATTTGTTTATCTTTGTTTCTTCAGCGTGGATTTTAAGATGTCAAAAGAGCCTGATAAAACTCCGTCTCCATCTTTTATCGGCGATGTGGACTCTGCTCCGTGCTCTCCGTCAGTGTCCGAGCGAGGCTCGCAGTCCCGGACCGGCGCCGGTGACCCGGCGGACAGCGAGGAGGACGCTCGGTTCCCCCCGTGCATCCGAGACGCGGTGTCGCAGGTCCTCAAGGGCTACGACTGGTCGCTGGTGCCCGTGCCCACGCAGGGTGGCAGGTCTTTGAAAGACAAGCCTCACGTGAAGAGACCCATGAACGCGTTTATGGTGTGGGCGCAGGCGGCGCGCAGGAAGCTCGCGGATCAATACCCGCACCTGCACAACGCCGAGCTCAGCAAGACCCTCGGCAAGTTATGGAGGTATCCATCACGGAGACCGATGATCACACTTCACAGCACATCATGAACACAATGCATAGTGTATTTGCGCAATAATGAACAACATAGTGACGCACACTCCTTACACTGATCTAGTACAGATTTTTTTTTAAGACAAAGGTTTCTTTTTGACATCACTCGTGTATAAATCATATACTAGCACTCACAGGATTTACTCCAGTTTCTCTATAGCCTACTAATTAAATAGAAGCATGATTTTGAATTCAACTGTGAATTCTGATTAGTTATTTAACGCGTAATAATCAAGAGTAAGAGATCGATACTAGCTTCTCATGACCACTAGGACTATTACCTACGATCTAAACTTTGGGTCAACTATGGACTAAACCCAACTTCTGGGTTAAAAATATAATTAAAAAATAATTTAATTTAAAAAACTGTTGGGTTGGTCCATATATATTATCCAAAGGTGGGTTAAAACAACCCAGGATTTATTGTAGTGTAAAATAAAATTGGAGTTACATACATATTCTAATCCGATGTGAGTTATGAACAACTCAAATTAGTAATTTGTTTATAAGTCACAAAAAAGTAGTGTACTGCTCTAAAGTTCAATAATGTTTCATTGCATTACCTTATGAGCAAAGAATATCACAGCATTCATTAACCTTTGTTATAATTGATAATAGCACATTTTAACTATGTGTTTGTAAATGTTGACTAGCATGCTGTAGAATATTGTGCATTGTAAGCCAATGTTAACTGATGATGTTAACTACCTTATTGTAAAGTGTTACCAAAATGACTAGTTTACTGATGGAATACAGAGAGCGTATTAACAGGAATACCGTCTGTATCTCGTGGAGCTGCGTGTAAACGATGTGTTGCTGTACCGAAACCGGCTAGCAGTTAAATCTGGATGTGTTTTTGTTCATCGTTCACATGCTGTGTGTGGTGTGTGTGTGCGTGGATCCTCCAGGCTGCTGTCTGAGAGCGAGAAACGGCCGTTCGTGGAAGAGGCAGAGAGACTGCGGCTCCAGCACAAGAAAGACTATCCGGATTATAAGTATCAGCCGCGGAGAAGGAAGAGCCTGAAGCCGGGTCAGAGTGAGCTGGACGCGGGAGCGGAGAAGAACCATCATCCCTCGGATCAAATGTTCAAGACGGAAGCAGCTATGAGAGCGATGCACCTTCATCCGGCCCACGGTGGTGAGTGCATTTATTGTCTTCATTTATTACACTTCTTTAAGCTTCCATAAAGGTTCCACGAAGAACTGTGAGCATCCATGGGATCTTTCCATTCTGCAAAAGGTTGTTTATAGACGAAAAAGAGTCTTAGATTTTGACTAAGAAAACATGAAAGAACTTGTAAAGAGAGTAGTTTATCATTTTCTTTCCAAACACTTTCGATGTTTCCAACCCAGGTCAAGCACACGGTCCTCTGACGCCTCCAACCACACCGAAGTCCGATCAGCATCAAAGCGTGAAGCAGGAGTCCCGGCGCGTGTCGGAGAACACTAGACACAACATCGACTTCGGGATCGTGGACCTCTCGGAGCTCAGCAGTGATGTCATCGGCGGCATGGGTCCGTTCGACGTGCGTGAGTTCGACCAGTACCTGCCTGTAAACGCTCACATGGAGAACCCCGGCGGTCCCGGCGGTCTCAGCACATCCTACCACCATCATCCTCACAGCAGCGCTTCGGCGTGGAACAAGGGGTCGCCAAACCAACAAAGAGCGCTCATTAAAACAGAACAACTGAGTCCAGCTCATTACGGAGAGTCTCACGGGTCCCCGACCCAATCTGAACTCTCCGACTGTCCCGACCTGCAGAACTCCACGTACTTCTCCACGTATTCCGGGTATCCCGCTGGCATTTACCAGTATCCGTACTTCCATTCCTCCAGAAGATCGTACGTCACTCCTGTTCTCAACAGCTTGTCGAGTCCGTCTCACAGTCCCGGTGCAAACTGGGAGCAGCCGGTTTACACGACGTTAACACGACCCTGATGCAAGGTTTTAGATCAGAATTTAGATTCAATATTGAATATTTTGGCTTGGTTGAAAGTGTTTGTATTTTTGAGTGAGATGTAACAGACTATACAAGGATTTGTCTTGATGATATGTAATTAAAATGTCGACTGAGTGAATGTGCGCTGCTGTCGGATGTCTTTATTGTTAATGAAAGCCGAACAACTTGTGCTTTGGTCGTTATTTGATTGAAGTTATATTTTAATATCGGAGAGCAATGCTAGATCTCCTGCGGTATAAAACAGAGTCAAGAAACAGCGAGGGAGAGCAGAAAAGAGAGCGGCCTGATTCTGAACGACAGCGTCTCAAAGGGCTCTTTGTTTTCATTATAAAAGAGGCATTAATTAAGAGGTAACAAAACAAATACAAAGCAGAAAATCATTACCACTGCTGCTACATGAGAGCAAGAAGAGCAAAAACAGACACTACCCTCTGCTTTTTGGATAAACAGCAACAAAAGCAGCAGAAATGCATAAATTGAGTGCAGGAGAAGAGAATAAGTTGTTGATGTGTGGAGAAGAGCCAGTGATTCCTCAGCAGATGGCCGTGGGTGGACGAGGACTTGGTTTATTTCACTACGTTTTATTACATTGATGGTTTTGAAGTAGGGAATGTAATTAGTGTTGATATGAACAGCAAGCTTCATTTTGCTCGCTGACATGATCTGCTCTTAAATCTGGACGGTACGCAGCTAGCACCACAAGATGAAGTGTATCTTATGACTTTGGTTTGATTTTAACACAATTATAGCAAACTATGTTGAGTTGGTATTATATTTAGCCTTTTGGACCCAGGTTTCTGAGCATTTCACACTTTTTTATTTTTCTGTTGGCATTTAAAGCGCATAGCGATTGAGAGCCAATAAAAAATTAAAAAACAAAAAATCATGCATTTTTCATTGGACTCGTGATCAAACATAGATAATTAGATTAAATGTAGATATTAATGATCTTTTATACTATATAAATACATTTTATAAAATAAAATGAATATTTATATATTTTGCTAGATATTATAAAATGCAAAATAAAATAAAAAAAATAAACTTTGTGTTTTATATGTTGACAAATTTAAGGAACTTACATTTGATACATTTGTTACTTTGTGTGTGATGCACCAATAAATTGCTTCTTAATGAATCAGTGCTTCTGGATGAAGTGTTGAGTAAATGATTCAATGACTCACTCTGAAATACGAGGTGTTTCTCAATGTCAAGGAAGGATCCTCGGAAGCCAGTATTTCGAGGATGCTACATCATCGACATCCGTTGAAGGACTGTTCCAATGTTGAGGATCCTCGGAATTTCAACCAAGGACTGAGTCCTTCGTTCGAAGAATATCCCATGCACAGGAAAGGATGCATATGTGTAATGTCCTTCTGTTAACGTAGTCGGAGCGTTAACGGTTTTTATTTACGTTACCAAACATTTGTTATAACTGTAGTAAATATAAGTAAAGTTTGACAGTGATTAAATGCCAGTATAAATTACTACCGTATTGACATTGTAAATTATACAAATACAAATGGTTAACTGAACCGGACCTGTCATTTAACAATTGGTTGCGTCAACGGCATTTCTTTTATAAATAACTAGTTAAGTTGTCCAAGTAGCGTTATTCAAACGGACCTCTTCACTGACTTAATGACGCAATTACGTGCACTTGCTAGCCTGTTACATTTACATGTTCTCCGTATGCTAAAGAGGAGTCTCACCTAGCCTCTGAAGGAAGTGACTTGCAAGGATCAGTCCTACCAAGGAAGCATCCTTGACATTAAGAAACGCCTACAGTCACCCGTTTCACTGAATGAATGAATCGGTTTCTTTGAATGAATCATTTGAATGAATGATTCACTCATAAATTAATTTCTCGTCACCTACTGGCATAACTATGAACCATGCAGCTAAAGACCTGGTGTACTGAAGTATTATTTTTTGGGGAAATCTATGATAATAAAGATTTGAAGTTATATACATTTAGAATATATTTGACATTTTTTATTTGTTGGAAAAAAAGGTAACACTTTAGTATAGGGTCCAATTCACACTAACAACAAGTTGCTTATTAGCATGTGTATTATTAACATATTGACTGTTTATTAGTGCTTATAAAGCACATATAATGCATGACATCCATAATCCTACCCAATACCCTAAACTTAACAACTACCTTATAAACTGTTTATAAGCAGCAAATCTTGAATAAGGAGTTAATTGAGGGAAAAGTCATAGTCAATGGTTAGTTAATAGTGAGAATTGGACCCGAAAAAATAAAGTGTGTCCGAAAAAAAAAAAAAATAACGAGTCTAAATGACGAAAGAAGATGCGATTCAAAGAAACTGGCAAAATTAGAGAGTTTATTTAAAGATATTTGTTTTTTGAAGATTATGTTTTTTTTTTTCAAGCAAATAATTGATTCATTAGATAAATTACTGATACTATATCATTTTATTTGTAAGCCTAAATGCACAATGCCTTAATGTAATTGATTAATTGTGTGCTTCTACTTTAAAAACTGAAATTAATTCATTTGTTTTGCTTTATTTATTTTATTTTATTTGCTTTTGAATTAATTGGTGATGCAGTGACTCACTCATTTATACAGTTACATGTTCTGCTGAATGAATCCGTGTCTTTAAAGCAGTTGATTGAATGAATGATTCAATGACTCATTCAGAAATGAATTTGTCGCCACCTACTGTTGTAACTATGTAACATGCAGAGAAAGACACTCTTTACTTTACAAACAGAGGACAAAGTCCCAGTGATTCAGCCTATCAAATCCAAGGATTGGACCTAACTGCTGTAAGCTGTTCTATAGTGTATATATAAGATATAATACGTCTCACAACTTGGACAGCAAACATGCATCTTCTAAACGAACAACAAGTGTTGCACAAGACAGAGTAGCCCAGTTTTACACGTTAGGGGCAAAATGAATGTGCTCTTTGATGGCAATAAATATTCAGAATAAGTCCTTTCGTATAGTGAGTGGTGTGTGAGTGATTAGCAGCTGTGGAGATGCTCTCGGGGTCTTCACCTTCCTGGATCAGTCTGATGAAGTAAATGGGACGGCCAGTGCTTGAGCGACTCCACCCTAATTTAATGATGTCCTGCTGGGCTGTAGACAGCGTCCCGCTGTGTCTGTGTGAGTTACTTCGCTTGCTCAGCCCAGACGCCAATGACAACAAGCAGCCAGACAGAACCAACATTGACTTACCCACAATTCAACAGGGCAGTGGAGCCAGGCTAATGGGGAAGGAAGGTAGTGGAATACACCAGGTCAGGTAACGGTGTCTGACAAACCCCTTCAACACACACACACACACACACACACACACACACACACACACACACACACACACACACACTCACACACACACACACACACACACACACACACACACACACACACACACACACACACACACACACCCACATGTTTGTTTTTGTGTAAAGTGTGTTCATCCCATAGGTGTAATGGTTTTTATTCTGTAGAAACTGTATATTCTATGTCCCTTCACCAACCCTACACCTAACCCTAACCCTCACAGGAAACTTTGTGCATTTTTACTTTCTCAAAAAAACTCATTCTGTATGATTTATAAGTGTTTTGAAAAATGTGGACATGGGTTATGTCCTCATAAGTCACCCTCTCCTTGTAATACCTGTGTCATACCCATGTCATTATACACACACACACACACACACACACACACACACACACAGACACACACACACACACACACACAAACACACACAGAGTGTCAGTGGTTCTAAAGAGGAATAACGTTGAGCATAGAGCAAAATTGAGTTGAGCAACAAGAAGAGGCTAAACTATTGGGAGATGACTGATAGTAGACTGTGTTGGGACAAACATGTTCAGAAACTGTTAACTAAAATGGGCAACACTTCGGCTGTTATAAAAAGATGTGCAGAATATTTGACACCACAGATTGTTAAACACGTAATTTATGCATAGTTTTATTCACACCTTGATTACTGCTCTGTGGTTTGGTCCAATACTTCATCAACTAATATAAAACAACTACAAGTTCTCCAGAATAAAGCTGCACGTCTGGCTCTCTCGTGTGGGTTTAGATCACATGTTGACAGAATGCATGAAAGCCTCTCATGGTTTAAAGTAAAAAATAGATTGGGGTATTCACTAATGGTATTGTTATATAATCTTATAACAAACAAAACACCTTTTATTTACATGCAAAACTCTCCTTTAGTACACATACACATTATTATCCAATGAGGCATGCAGTAGGAGGTAGTTTTATTAGTAAAAACCAAATCAATTCAGCGTTCAGTAAGGTATAGAGCAATGTGTGAATGCAACTCTCTCCCAAATACTATTCAACAATAAAACACTCTGTATGGTTTCAGAAAATCACTTAAGAAATATTACCTTCAAAGAAACATATACAGTTAATATTCATTTAATTTAAGGAGATACTGTTATAGGGTTCTTAGTTCTTAGTTTTTTTTTTTTTATTATTGTTTAATTGTTAATTTAAATTTAATTTATTTAATTGAACAAAGCAAAGCTGACCTCATACATCATTCCCTCTTGAAAGATCAAAGACAATTTTTTTAAATAACTCATAAATATTTTAAATAATCTATAAATAACTACAGTAATTTATGACTTAATTTCGAATTTTGGATGAACTAAACCTTTAAGGTGAAAAACTTACAATATCTTTTAAAGTATATATTTTCTATGCATTTATTTTTTATATTAAACCTGTGCAATAATCACTCTGTCTAAACAGCATCTTGATATGTCACACCTGTGAGGTGGATATTATCTTGGAAAAGGAGAAGTGCTCACTAACACAGATTTAGACAGATTTGTGAACAATATTTGAGAGAAATAAACCTTTGTGTAAATAGATCTTTGAGTTCAGCTCATGAAAAATGGGGACAAAAACAAAAGTGTTGCATTTATAATTTTGTTCAGTGTATGGTCATATATTATATTGAGATAATGCTGAAGTTTTTATTTATGTATTTTATTTTAATTTGAAAGTTTAAGTAATTTTTTATTTATTTATGTATTTTCTGTTTTATTTTGAGTTTATTTTTTGTATTTTTTTAGTCATTTTTTGTTAGTTTTTTTTTATATATTTTCTGTATTACATTTTGTTTTTATACACATTATATTACTTTGTAAAAAGCTAAAATAAATCAAGTAAAATCTCAGATATATAATAATATATTTTATTAATTATATGTAACAATAATTTAAAGGCTAATAATAAAATATTAAAATAAAATAAAAAGAATACAATTAATCTTAATCAAAATATAAATAAATACGTTTGTTGTATTCAATTTCAGTTACTTTAGCTTCAACTAACAAATGTTTAACAAACCCATTCTTATTTTGGTCAATCACAAAAGAAAATAATTTCATCTCAAATCAATATTTCATGTGCACTTATTTATTAAAGCTGATAATGTACGGTACATTATCTAAGTCCCCAAAAACAAACCTGTGGTAATACCACCATGATACGTGTTTGTTGGTGAACATTCACTAACTCTTATCTGAAACAAATCGGAAGAAAAACAGCTGAATAGCATCATAACCTGAAGGAGACAGCCTGTGATTATTACACCATTCATATCCATATCCTCAAATCTGTAGAATATTCTAATGCATTCTTCAACAGATGCAGTCTGGCTGAAATCAAGAATCATACATACACAATGCAATTTAATAATTACACATATATATAATTACATAGATGCTTAGTTTGCATCAAAATATTTAGACCTAAATGTAGTATTTATGTATTTGAAGTGCAGAAAAAAAATAAACAAATGTGATGCATTCTGTATTTGTCAGTTCAGGTCGGATTTCTGAATGCAAAAATCATAGTTTATTAATAAATATTTGCATCTTTTTTATTTAATTTAATTAAGCAGCTCTTTCGAAATGCAATTTATTGTAATATGCATACATTTGTGAATTCAATCACATTTATGCAGTTAAGCTATTTAAACGAATTGGATTTATTAATAAATATATAAACCTGGTTATAAACACATCACAGAATTTAAATGTATGTATGACTGACAGATATGCATCACCTTAAGTCTATTAGGTTTGTTAATGCTAAACCTGTATAAAATCCTAATTTTATATGCAATTCAAATGCATACAGTAAATCTTACATTTAGGCTTAAATATAGTGTGTCTATAGACTAAGATAAGGAGAACTCTCACTAGTCGCATTCATTCAAGGGAACTTGGTTTTCAGCCGATAATCTCAAAATGGCCAAATATCGGCCGATATATCAGTTTATGGCTAATATCAACCCTATTCTGCATAAAAAGAAACCGTGATGAGCGCATGCATCTTGATCTGTGATGTGCTTCCACCTAGTGGAGGAGGAGGAATCAAGAAGTGTGTTTCTGATGTGTACAGATCATCAGACATACAGACAGCAGAAGTAGTAAATGATCAAGAACTGTGAAGGAAAGCTCCAGATGATCAGAAAGTCCCCCTGTGTAGTGTCTGAGGATCCACTAAGACTCAAAGTCCAGTAAATAACATCAGTCGAAACGCACTGTGGTGTGTAGTACTTGTGATTAAATGTTATGTTACATCATTCACATGCCATGTTTATACAGTAGCTCGGCTGACGCTGCTGTGGTTCTAGACGAGCCTCACGATGAAGCCGTGTTCAGCACAGTCCGGTCAGTGCTAGGTCAAGAGAGGAAGGCTCGCTTCACGAGACACTGTCCAGTCCGTCGCTCCTGCTTCACAGACAGCATCAAGGCTTGTGCTTGAAATGAGCCTCGACTGCAGAGAGAAAGCGAATGCAGTCAGTCGACGCCGATGCGTTTCTTTCTATTGTTTCGGTGTGTTTCTGTACCTGCGTACTCCTGCGGCATCATGGGACGGTTGACGACTCTCTGAAAGGCTGCGATCCAGTCCTTCTGCTCCGCCTCGGTCTCACAAGCAAACAGGAACTTCCTGTCCGGCGTTCCAATGGTGATCCCGTACTTCCAGTGGTATCCCTGGATCGAGGCCGGAAGCCCAGAGACCACGGTGTACCTGTTCTCCTTACTGCCGATGAACACCTCGCCGCGTGCGTACGCATCCTATCACAGGGAAATAATGCAATGCAATGCAATGTAATGTAATGTAATATAACAATTAAAAAAATTAAATATATGCATAAAAATATTAGATTATATTTCTTTACGTTGCATAAGTATATGATAAATATACTACTATATATAACATATACTAATATAGTAGTAAAATATAATATAATAATATTTAAAATAATTTTTTTTTATTTTTTTTTTATTATATTTTATTACATGTTTTTATTTTACATGTAGTACTACATGTCGCCTACTAATTTAAGATAACCTAATAAAATAAATCAGTAATTGATATTGTATTATATATTAAATTATATGATCTAATCTAATCTAATACAATATAAAAAAAAACATAAATGATAGAATATTATATTTTACTCAAATTAATGTAACATTAACTAATAAATAACTAAATAATATATAATGTAAGTTATATTAATATTATAATATATTAGTTAAATAAATTTAAATAAATATATTTATACAAGTATTTACATTTTTTAATTGTAGTACAAAATCGAATATACTAATATAATATAATATAATATAATATAAAACCTTAAATACAATTTTAATATATATATATATATATATATATATATATATATATATATATATATATATATATATATATATATATATATATATTTATTTATATTTATATTTATATTTATATTTATATTTATATTTATAAAAATATTAGTTTAAATTTCATTATTTTGCATAAGAATATTATAAATATACTACTAGATTTAACATACTAATATAGTAGTAAAATATAACATAAAATATTTAAAATAATCTATTTTATTTTCATTTTTATTTTCATTATATTCTATTTTTTTTGTGTTAAATGTAGTACTACATGTCACATACTAATATAAAATAATCGAATAAAATAAATCAATAATTTATATTGTATTATATTGAATTATATGATCAATCTAATCTAATCTAATACAATATGAAAAACACAAATAAATGATAGAATATTATATTTTACTAAAATTCTATTTGATCATACTTTATGTAACATTAACTAATAAGTAATTAATATACAATGTAATGTAATTAAATAAAAGAGAATCAAATATAATAAATAAATAATTAAATAAATATATTTATACAAGTATTTACATTTTTCCTTATATTATATTTTATAATTATATAATTTAAATATATATTTTATGTAGTACAAAATCTAATATACTAATATTATATAATGTATTAACAATAAGAGAAAATATAAATGTAAATAAATATTTTTTTTATTTTATTATATTCCATTATAATATATATATATATATATATATATATATATATATATATATATATATATATATATATATAATGTAGTACTACATATTATATAATAGTTATATTATCAACATAATAAAAAAGTTTACAAAAATAATTATAGGATATAACATTTTATTTAATAAAGATGATATTGAAAATTATTGAAAATATTAATATGATCAGATTTTATTATTTAATGTACTAATATAGTAATATAATAATATAATATAATGAAAACGATATTTTATTATACCGTATGTAACATGTTGTACTATATTTAACATGTACTATTATAATAAAAATACAAATAAATGACATTTTACATAAAATAAAAAAACGACTAAATATGAACTTGTGCTCACCAAAGGATCTTTAAAGTACATCAGTCTCCTATCATCCATGGTGAACCATCTTTTCTTAAAGCCCTCCGTGTGCTAAAAGAGAGAGGACTCCAGCATGAATCAGTGTGAAGAGATGATGTCCAGTCAGCAGGTCAGTATCATCCCTGAGGACTCGATGTTGTGAAGATGACCAGCTGACTGGACCTTATCTTACCAAATAAACACAGAAAAGCATCTGAATCATTGATTTCACTTCCAATGATTTATCCTGCATGAAGAAAACTCGCATGATATGATGGACTTCCTCTCTTTTCTGAATGTGTGCTGAAGCAGACACGCACCCTTGGGCCTGTTTTCTCCATGAAGCCCTCCTTCATGAAGTTCCTGGTCAGTCTGGGCACCAGCTACACCAAAACCAAACACAGACAACAAAAAAACATATCAATAATACAGCACCGTTTGGATGCTCTTTAAACATGCACAGATATTAAACATGTTCATAATCAATCCTTTATTCTATATCAGCTTTAACAAATGTATAAGATGCAATACTAGGCACAATTAATGCAATAAAAATAATTTCATAATGCATTATAGATAAAGGCTTCAAGTCAAGTTTACCATAGTTTTCTATAGTTATCCGTATTAAAATAGTTAAAAGTGTGCTTTAAAACAATTCTAAAGCTTTAAAATCAGTCAAAAGTTTTTGAATGTTTCTAAAGAAGTCTCTTCGGTTCATCCAGGCTACATTTATTTTATAATAAATAAAAACAATAAAAATTGTGAAATATTATTACAATTTAAAACAGCTGTTTTCTGTGTGAATTACCGTTTATCTGAAATAGAAATCTTTTGCAACATTATACATTTCTTTATCATCGCTTTTGATCAATTTAAAGCATTCTTGCTAAATAAAAGTATTGTTTTTTATAATTTATTTCCCAAAAAATAAAAAAATACATATTATACTGACTCCAAGCTTTTGAATGGTAGAGTGTGTTACAAAAGCTTTTAGTTTCAGATAAATGCTGATATTTGGATTTTTTACTCAAATGTTTTAAATATTGATAATAATCAAAAATGTTTCTTGAGCAGTAAATCATCATATTATTCTGATTTCTGAAGATCATGTGACACTGAAGACTGGAGGAATGATGCTGGAAATACAGCGGAGCATCACAGAAATACATTACACTTTAACACAGATTCACACAGAAAACAAATGATTTTAAACAGTAAAATATTTCAGAATATTACTGTTTTTTTCTGTATTTCTGATATAAAAAGCAGGCTTGCTGAGCAGAAGAGATGTCTTTTAAAAAACATAAAAAATCTTAATATTCAAAAACTTTTGACTGCTAGTGTATTCTCTGAAAATGTTTTTTTTTTTACTATTATTCTCTGCTGTTTAACTAAATTGTATTTGTTTTTAACAAGATTAAAATGCAGAAGAAGAAAATGTTCACAATAACTCATAACTCATTTTTATGTGTGAGTTGCTGGAAGAAATGTGATTCACATACGTCCTCATCATTAGCTCCGGGAAATGCCACCTTCTGGTAATGAAAGCGGGCTGCTCGGATCGCCATGAACCAGTCCACCATTTCCTGCACACACACACACACACACACACACACACACACACGCACACTTCACACTTCAGTTTGAGCTCCACACATGAACATATCTCTCCATCTCTTCTGAACACCTTCAGTAGATTAAGCTCTCACTCTTCCTCTTTATATCTCGAGATGTGATTAGTGTCAGGTTCTGAGGAACGATAAATGCTCGTCTGCATGATGAAGCGCAGCGTGTGGTGAAAGAGGAAGAGTGTTTTTAGAGCTCAAACCCCTGATGTTTGTGCTGGAAGTGTTATATTGACCAACACAGCAGAACATCATCTGCTCCAGCACACACAGTTTACACACATCTGATTACTTCTTTATTTTTATGGTTTTAAAGTTCAATTCAGTTTTAATCTGAGTTCCCTCTATGAACCCTGTGAAGGATGCACCATTATTCCAGTTGGTAACAGTTAACAATAAAAGTAAGATATGGGTAAACGTCTCTAGGTTACGTATGTAACCCTAGTTCCTCGAGGGAACGAGACGCTGCGTCGAAACGCTTTGGGGAACGCGTTTAGCATGAGCGTCTCTATCTCTATCTAATCTGTCTTATAGAAGAGTGTGACGTCTCGGGCGAGGTGACGTAAGCGACCAGGAAGCTATAAAGGCACGAGCCGCACAGCTGGCTTCAGCTTCTGCATTTTCAGCAAGCGCTCTGTGTGTGCATGTCATTCTGTCTTGTCAGTCTTATTTATTGTTGTTTGTCACTATTAGCTCCTCAAAAAGTAAGCATTAGTCAAAGAGCAAAGCTAAGACGAGACATCTGAAAGGCGAATCCAGATCGCGTTTCAGATTGTGTGTTCATCACGAGTGAGAATACACGGTCTGTGTGTGGTCTGCCTGGGATTGAGGCACGCTGTTTCGGCTCTTGAGGGAGCAGACTGCCTGCACTGGTACAAGCCAGTGTGGACGCTTCGATCCCGGAGGACTCTCTCGAGGGGGAGTCTTCGCCAGCGTTCCTCGCGGTGTCGGTCCTGCTTTCGCCGAGGCGGAGCGCCGCCTGCACTCGCTGGGTTCGCAGATAA
>NC_068401.1:30136139-30138639 GCF_023724105.1 Carassius gibelio | reverse complement strand
AGATATTTCTTTCACATACACGGAAATATCTTACTGCCCCCAAACTTTTAAATAGTCAACATACTATTTTAATACTGAGAGGGTAGAAGAAGAAATGAAGTGGAAAAGTGAGAAGATGGAAACAGATCATGAACTGAATTTAAACACCAGTGCCCACGCTGTAGCGTTCAGACTTCAGTCCTTCAGTATTTACATCACACACACTGAGTGACTAATGCTATTAACTGAACACACCGCCTCAGACACACCATTACACACACAAACACACGTCTACATACAGCAGCGAATCTCATGCAGCTCAGAGAAAGTCAGCACAGGACACAAATGCATGTATGTTTGTGTGTGCATTGTGTGTGTATGTATCAAAGATGAGATCACTGTCAGCCAATCAGATCTCGCTTGCCAATGAATAAGACCGTGAGCCATGAAACTGGATATTCTGAGTGCTACTGAAACACACTCTCTCTCAGTAAGATGTGCATAACACACAAACACCTAGAGATGAGAGAATGAGACTGACCTCATAAGACAGAAAAACAACAAGAGTCACAACACACAGGGAAGAAAGCGTCCTCTCACCTGCTGAATAAGGCTCTTGTTTCTCGATGTGTATGAACTCCTGTCTCTCATACTTGGCTCTGATCCACTGCTCCCTCAAAATCCTGCCGGCGATAAATACAACAACTCATGTGTCGATATTACATTAAAACTAAAAATATCCTCACCCTCAGATCATCCCAGATGTAGATGAGTTTGTGTCTTCATCAGGTTTGTAGAAATGTAGCACTGCATCAGTGTCTCATCAACGGATGCTCTGCAGTGAATGGGTGCCGTCAGAATGAGAGTCCGAACAGCTGTCTTCTCCAGATGTTCACTGATGGACTGGAGTGCTGTGGATTATTGTGATGTTTTTATCAGACTCTCATTCTGACGGCACCCATTCACTGCAGAGCATCCATTGATGAGACACTGATGCAATGCTACACTTCTACAAACTGATGAAGAAACACACTCATCTACAGATGCCCTGAGGATGAGCACATTTTGGAGTGAACTATTCACTGTATCCACAATGAAAGAAAAGGTTCTTTGTTGATCTTTAGTAGGAGTAAATTTAAGCATTAATTCAACTCAACTCAAGCACCGTGGAATATTATAGGTGTGCATCAAACCAAGTGTAAATAATTATAAAGGACAGGCAAATTATTAAACAGGAAATTTTGAAGTAAAAGACTTAAATATGCATTCAATAATGAAGTATCTTCTTGTAAAACATACTATAATAAACTTTGTTTTATTTACAACTTTGAAAAATAATTTCTTCATGTAAACATTTACATTTAAGTAACGTATTTAGCATTTGAATGTGGTCTTTCTTTTGTTTTTCATTAGAGAAATGTCTACACTGCATGTGAACAGAATTTTACTCATTGTGAAACGCAAACTACAAGCAGGAAGCAAGCGCAGGACAGTATGATGTCATCATCATGATGTCATCATCATGAGGTCATCATCACACCTGCAGTCTGTGTGGGACGGCCGGTGATAGAACGGAGGAGCTAGCTGCTCGTACTTGGCCTTTGCTGCTTCATTCCCCATAGATGCGATAAACTAGAGGAAGACACAATATTAAACAAAACGATAACACTTTCAATATTTGTTAATGCTGGTTAACATGAGTGAACAGTGAGGAATACTTCCATAGCATTTATTAAAAAAATGTTTAATGTGCTGGAAACATCCTCACCTTCAGATCATCCCAGATGTAGCTGAGTGTGTTTCTTCATCAGGTTTGTAGAAATGTAGCACTGCATCAGTGTCTCATCAGTGGATGCTCTGCAGTGAATGGGTGCCGTCAGAATGAGAGTCTGATAAAAACATCGCAATAATCCACAGCACTCCAGTCCATCAGTGAAAACTTAACCTCCTTCAGTGAAAAAGTGCTTCATCTGCTGTTGTCTCTCACAGATTAGTTTAGATCTGTTTAAACGCTGCTTGATCTGTGCAGATTTCTCTCCTGATTCAGACAGAACACTTTTTCACTGGACGAAGTGTTATTATGATTATAGACTCTATGTGTTTGAGTTAAAATCATCTTAATGCTGGATGTGTTTCAGGTTTTGTCTTCTCCAGATGTTCACTGATGGACTGGAGTGCTGTGGATTATTGTGATGTTTTTATCAGACTCTCATTCTGACGGCACCCATTCACTACAGAGCATCCATTGATGACACACTGATGCAGTGCTACATTTCTCCAAACCTGATGAAGAAACACACTCATCTGTGGTCTGAGGATGAGGATGTTTCCAGCACATTTACATTATTATTATTTTTTTTTTTCGCTTAACTGTTCCTTTAATCTTATCTAATGTTAATCTCAACATTTACATGTATCTGTTAACATTTATTAATGCACTGAACTTATGTGAACATGAGCATTTTAATTAAGTAACAATCAAAAGTGTTAGTTCAATTGAAACAAATCAAACCTTATCGTA
>NC_068401.1:30128639-30131139 GCF_023724105.1 Carassius gibelio | reverse complement strand
GACCATGTGTTTAGAAACATATTTCAAGCTTGTTTTCTTATTGAAGTCGTTTGGGAGATTGATGGGAGCGCTGATTGCTGGAGATTTTGCAGACTCATGGATAATGTAGTTTTTCACCAGTAAATCCGCTGTTTTAAAAAATATATTTATATATATATAAAAAAAAAGGAAATGTAGGTCTAACTTTAAAGGCTTATAAATTATTGATAAAAATCAATTCCCACATGGAGAAAATTAATGGGAATTTTTCTTCTATTGCAGACCTATCGTGTTCATATTTGATGGCAACAAATATAAATAAATATATAATTCTCACCTGCTGTCACAAAGAAAATCACCTGACAAATGAACAAAGAACATCCAGAAACACTTAAAAGTCACAGAAGCTCAAACGAATGATTATATGATGATGGACATTTGAATTTGAGAATAATATACAAGCGTCTGTTTGTTTAAATGTGGTTTATGAACACGTAGTTGTTTATGACTCTTCTCAACACGCCACCAAACCCTAAAGGTAAACGCTTTAAACGGTCAGTTCAGTTGATCAGAACATCTTTCTCCCCGGTCTCTGTGTGCTGTCTGTCAGTATTTCCAGCTCATCTCTGGCACATCCGGAGCTTCACCGCTGGAGACGTCACTCTGTGTGATGCTCTGAATCTGCTGAGATTCTGATTGAACATAAACTGCTAGCTGTGAAATTAGCCTTAGTACGGCTTGATTCGTTTCAAAATTCATCACACACAGTTTTTGTCCAATTTGATATACAGTAAACCCTAAAATATATAATTGATTTACAGTTTTTGCCCAATTTGAGTTTTTTTTTCCATTTTTTTTTTCATTCTAAATAACCTATAAAATATATTCTTTATTTATCACTTTTTGTTCAATTTAGGTACAGTAAACTATAAAATATATAATTGATTTACAGTTTTTTTTTCAGATTTGATTCTCAATAAACATAAAATGTATAAAATATTTAATTGATGTATAGTTTTATGTAAAAAAAAAAAAATCACTATAAACCATAAAATATATCAAATATAAAATTCATTTATAGTTTTTTTTTTGTTTTTTTTGTCTGATTTCATTTGCAATCAACTATGAAATATGTAATGGATTAACAGTTTTTGTGCTATTTGTAATAAACCATAAAATATTAAAATACATTATTAATTGACAGGTTTTTGTTTGATTTCATTCTAAATAAATTATAAAATATATTATTAATTTACCAGGGTTTTTTTTATGTAATGTACAATAAACTATAAAATATATAATGGATTTATGTTTTTTGTCTGGTTTCATTTGCAAAGAAAAAAAAAAAAAGAAAAATACAATATATAAATGATTTGTCAGATTTAATTCTCAATGAACTATTTAAAGATATAAATGATTTACATTACATTCTTTTTCCAATTTGTTGCACAATAAACCATAAAGTATATCAAATATTTTTGATATTTTTTTCATCTATAATGGATTTACAGTTTACAGTGTAATAAATCTACTTTTGTTCTCAGTATTTGGGTTCAGCTTTCATTTGTGATGTAATATTGACTGAACACTTGATGAGGTAAGCAGAACCTTTAGTTTAAGCAATTCACATTCATTAAAAATTATATATATATATATATATATATATATATATATATATATATATATATATATATATATATATATATATATATATATATATATAAGCTCACTTTATATAATGTGAGCGTATATTATAAATGCTAAATAAGCCAGTATTTCAACTTTCCATTTACAATGCAATAATAAAAACAATTGAGTTAAAAATAAAAACTACTTTAAGATGGAAATGAGACACACATATCCGGCAAAGCAATGGAGTGACAATTGCAAATAATTAATACTGATTTATTTAGTCAAGTTATTAAAAAAAAAATATATATATATATATATACATTAAATTTAGTAATTGATTTTTTTGTTTTGAATTTTTACATATATATTTTTTATATAAAAATAAATGGATAATTAATGGATAATATTCTATAATATTAATTATCTCGCTATTTATAATTAAGAATGATAATGAATGAATAATTACTTTTGTTTGTAATAATACATCTAATATTTCATGCTGTAAATCCACGTTTCATATGCGTTTCAGTGATTTTTGCATGTGATTGCACGTGTGAAGTTCATGTGGAGTTTCAGTAAGAGTGTTTGAATAAGAGTTGGTTTCTAAACACCACAGATCCTCACGAGCAGGATCCAACACACTTCCCAGGACACAACTTTACAGAAACAGAAAAAAAAACCTGAGGAAAAGAAACAGACACGACAGAAAAGTCAAAATAGGCGGAGCTTTGGTAAAAAAAGAAAAAAAGCGCTCCTGTCGTCACGTGTCACCTGTTACTTTTCTCCGCGTTGTTAAAAGCGGACCAATCAGAGTCGTCTGCGATTATTGTCTCATGCTTTTACTTTATAAAACTTTATTACGCGGATTCACATTAGCATTCAAATGCTT
>NC_068401.1:30120054-30128139 GCF_023724105.1 Carassius gibelio | reverse complement strand
TTCATGGTTAGGGTCTTAAAGTACTGACCGATCTGAATCAAATGTCACGATGACAGCCAGACTGTTCCAGATGTGTTACCTGGGCAGGTTGTAGAGCGGAGCCATTCTGAAACACGCCACAACGGCTCGCTTCCGCTGCTTAGACAACAACTTCTGCCAAACACACTTCTTAGAGCGCAACGGCTGCTCAACCTGAACACAGCCAGCCAGAGACAGAGACAGACAGACATGAGTGTTTGATGAACACTTCTAATCTTTTTTATTTTTGAAGTATAAGGTTGGAAAATTTATTTTTAACTTCTTAACTTTTTAGACTTAAAGTCTGTTTTCTACAATCTATGTATATTTATTTCATGCAGGAAATGCAAATCTATTAACTGTTTTGAGCTATGCTATTGATATATTAAATAAATATCAAATAAAAATGTATATTTTTAAATTAAAAAATAATAATTTGTTAACAAATTCTAAAATTAAAATGAGCAATTTTTTTTATAAAAAACAATTAAATAAAAATGAATGAAAATATATAAATGAATAATATAATAATATCTTGAATGAAAAATTGAAGATAAAACCATTTATTTATTTATTTATTTATTATCATTATTATTTTTTTACATATTCACAGCTTTTTAATATTTAATATGTTTAGTTGCATGTCAGGTGACCATTTAAAGACATCAGAACTGTGAACATGAACATGTTGTTAAATTATTGCAATATTAACTGAGTAATAACTCTCAGGGTGATAACTGAGATCGAAGGGTTCGACTGATAAAGATCTAAACATACAGTATTCAAATGATATGAATCTGTATATTTGTATGACATGGTGCAGCTGCTGTAGAAATGACAGAATGACATGCGATTAACTTTGAGTGACATGACCTGCTCAAGGTGGAATACAGCGGCTGAGATGCTCTGGATTCTCTCAATGCTCCGCTCCGGATCCAGAGTGTCATCTGTCTTCACCTTCACATCCTTATAGAGGTTGAGCTGCCACTGAACAGCCGGATCCGCCGACTGCGTGTGAACAGAGAGAATCAATCTGTAGTGACAGCTGACGAGTGAGAGTGAGTGTGTGTGAGTGAGTTTGAGTGAGTGTGAGTCAGTGTGAGTGAGTGAGTGAGTGAGTGGGAGTTGAGAGAGTGAGTGAGTGAGTGTGAGTGAGTGAGTGGGAGTCAGTGTGAGTGAGTGAGTGAGTGTGTGTGAGAGTGAGTGAATGAGAGTGAGTGAGTAATAAAGGGGTGCATGTGAGTGAGAGTGAGTGAGTGGGAGTGAGTGAATGGGAGTGAGAGAGTGAATGAGTGAGTGTAAATCAATTTGAGTGATTGAGTGAGTTGGAGTGAGAGAGTGAGTGTGAGTGAGTGTAAGTGAGTGGGTGAGAGAGTGAGTGAGTGTGAGTCAGAGAGTGAGTGAGTGAGAGGGAGTGAGAGAGTGAGTGAGTGGGAGTCAGTGTGAGTGAGTGAGTGAGTGTGTGTGAGAGTGAGTGAATGAGAGTGAGTGAGTAAAAAAGGGGTGCGTGTGAGTGAGAGTGAGTGAGTGTGAGTGAGGGAGTGAGTGAGTGAGAGGGAGTGAGAGAGTGAGTGAGTGAGAAGTGAGTGAGAGTGAGTGAAAGTGAGTGAAATTGAGTGTGAGTGAGTGTGAGTGAGGGAGTGAGTGAGTGAGACGGAGTGAGAGAGTGAGTGAGTGAGAGTGATTGTGAGTGAGAAGTGAGTGAGTGTGAGTGAATGGGAGTGAGAGAGTGAGTTAGTGAGTGTAAGTCAATGTGAGTGAATGAGTGAGTGGGAGTGAGAGAGTGAGTGTGAGTGAGTGTAAGTGAGTGGGTGGGTGAGAGAGTGAGTGAGGGTGAGTCAGAGAGTGGGAGAGTGAGTGAGTGGGAGTGACTGGGAGGAGAATGAGTGAGTGTGACAGTGGGTGAGTGAGAGTGAGTGAGATTGAGTGTAAGTGAGTGTGAGAGAGTGAGTGAGAGTGATTGTGAGTGATTGAGTGTAAGTGAGTGGGTGAGAGAGTGAGTGTGTGTGTGTGAGTGAGTGGGTGTGAGTGTGAGCAAGTGAGTATGAGTGAGTGAGTGAGTGAGTGTGAGTCAGAGAGTGGGAGAGTGAGTGAGTGATGGTGAGTGAGTGTGAGTGAGTGAGTGTAAATGAGTGGTAGAGTGAGTGTGAGTGAGTATGAATGAGTGAGTGTGAGTGAGTGGGTGTGAGTGTGTGAGTGAGTGAGTGAGTGAGTGTGAGTAAGTGAGAGAGTGAGTGAGTGTGAGTGAGTGAGCGAGTGAGTGAGTGTGAGTGAGTGAGTGAGTGTGAGTAAGTGAGAGAGTGAGTGAGTGTGAGTGAGTGAGTGAGTGTGAGTAAGTGAGAGAGTGAGTGAGTGTGAGTGAGTGAGTGAGTGTGAGTAAGTGAGAGAGTGAGTGAGTGTGAGTGAGTGAGTGAGTGTGAGTGAGCCTGTGTGTGTGAGTAAGTGAGAGAGTGAGTGAGTGTGAGTGAGCCTGTGTGTGTGAGTAAGTGAGAGAGTGAGTGAGTGTGAGTGAGCCTGTGTGTGTGAGTAAGTGAGAGAGTGAGTGAGTGTGAGTGAGCCTGTGTGTGTGAGTAAGTGAGAGAGTGAGTGAGTGTGAGTGAGCCTGTGTGTGTGAGTAAGTGAGAGAGTGAGTGAGTGTGAGTGAGCCTGTGTGTGTGAGTAAGTGAGAGAGTGAGTGAGTGTGAGTGAGCCTGTGTGTGTGAGTAAGTGAGAGAGTGAGTGAGTGTGAGTGAGCCTGTGTGTGTGAGTAAGTGAGAGAGTGAGTGAGTGTGAGTGAGCCTGTGTGTGTGAGTAAGTGAGAGAGTGAGTGAGTGTGAGTGAGCCTGTGTGTGTGAGTAAGTGAGAGAGTGAGTGAGTGTGAGTGAGCCTGTGTGTGTGAGTAAGTGAGAGAGTGAGTGAGTGTGAGTGAGCCTGTGTGTGTGAGTATGTGTTTAGGACTGACCTTCTCCTGCAGGTGCAGGTTCTGTCTGATGTGCTCCTTCACCTCTTCATCTGTGTCCTTCTACAATCCAAACAAAACCATTAAATCTCACACACACACACACACACACACACAGTGGTGACCATTGACCCCTGACCCCCGTGACCCCTGTACCAGGCCGTATCGTGTCTTAGCCAGCAGGATGAGCTCCTGGTCTCCCGGCGTGCACATGTTCAGACCGATGGGAAGCATCTTCTTCAGCGCCGCCACGATCAGAGACGTCTGGACGGAGTAAAAGTCTCCACGGCGCTTCTTATGCTTCCGCTCCTGATCCTGACCACCAGCCTGACACACACACACACACACACGCACACACACACACACACACACACACATACACACGCACACACACACATGGCGATAAATACAAAAACATCTAATACTGGTCTGAGGAACAAACAATTCTCATCAGAAATCAAAGACATCTGCACAAAAGCTTCCACTATGTGATGATTATTCACAAACTAAAAAAATATTTAAATAAAGAAATGCCTAGACACGACACACAGAACCAGAAGAACCGACAAACAACACAAACACACCAGCAAACAACCAAATCTGACATGAGATACACTACTGACACAAGATACTACACACACACACACACACACACGACAGACTTTAACCACTGCATCATCTACCCTCACAATCACCATCATCACATTAAACCACATCAATCTCAAACCACTGCTGTTAGTCAAAAATACTAAAATAAAGGTAAAATAAACTATACTAAACTATTACTAAATAAAAAAAATGCCTTGCCTAACTGATACAAACACTCACACACACACACAAAAATTAAAAGTGATTTTGTTGCTAAGAATGATTAATAATGATAATAATAATAAATATCAACATAAAAATGACAAAAAACCATACCAAAATAAGAACAACTAATGAAGCAAAATGTATGTTAGAGTACTAAAATACTAAACACAAAAATAAAATTCAAATATAAAAACAAAAATATAAAAATATGAAAAATATGAAAACAATAGCTAATTCAAAGACAGACAGAGCGACAGCTGAACAAACGCCGAAATCACTGAGAGCCTTTCAGAAAGTCAGGAAAATGAACAGCGTAAGCGTCTATCTGTGACAGAGTGGAACTGAATCAGCTGTGACTGTGATGAAGCGCATCTGAATCTGACAAACATGACAGAGACACAGTGATCAGAGCTCATGCAGCTCACTGTACCTTGGGGAGGAATGACTGAGCATGAAGGAGAAAGACAGAACAAGAGTTAGAGAAGGAGACACATTCAATCACTGATCGACCGGATCTAAAGCTGTGATCAGACCAGCAAAACTTCTGAACCAGTTCAGTCCGTCCAAACGGGACAGAGTTTGCTTTGAGAGATTGGAGTAATGTTTTCCATTTCCTGTGAGAGTTATCCAATGTATTCAGTTCATCATTAGTGATTGAATCAAAAGCTATATCAGTTGTTAAAAAATGATCCTTAACATCAAAATACTAGAAATTAGACAATTAAAAAATAAATCAAACATTTCAAAATGAAGACAGTTAAAAAATAATCAAAAACTTAAATCTATGTATATTAAAAAATAAAAATAAATTGTTAATTAGAAATAATTCCTGAATAAAATTCATTTCAATATAAAAAAAAGAAAAAAAAGAATTACAGAATTTTAATTGTAAAAACAATTAATTAAATCATAAAACTATAAAACAATCAAAATAAAACGCTAATAAATCAATATAATCATACAAATGTAAAGTTACAAAAATATTTTAAATTAAAACCAATCAAAATAATATTTTTTTTAAATGATCAACCCTCAAAAGAAAAGGCTATGAATTAAATCAAAGTAAAAGAAAAATCATTTCTGTTAATATAGCTTTAAATGAATAAATCCATGCCTTTAGTGAATCTGAATATGTGTGAGAGGATTATGAGCTTTCATTTGTTCTCCAGTGAAAACAAATCTTCCAGCGATGATCTCGTGCCGGACATTAGCATGTGTGATATTAGTTATTAATGACAGCTGTCGTGTGTGTTTATGAAGGGGAAAGTGTGATGAAAGATTAAAACACTCAGGTTTGTCTTCACAAGCAGCTCGTATCTATCCATATCCTGATCCTTCTTTACGTAGGAGAGGTGTAAATGACTGCTTTGAGCTCGTTCTCACTCGTACCTTTGCCATCTTGGTTTTACTGTCGCCGGTGAGGAACGAGAGGTTGTTGATCTCGTTCTGAACCACAAAGTTCTGCTCTTCCCTCTTGAAGTTCTGCAGAGAAACAGACGGACGGTGAAGCACCTTGAGCTCCTGATGTTGCTCTGAATGATAATGTGATGCTCTCTGGACCGTGTGGGATTAAAATAACGCTCATTTTAACGAGACCTCCGTGATGTGATATTAAAGCCGGCGCTTCATTATGAGCCTCGTAAAGCTGCTGATGGACTCGGCTCTTACGTGTGATTTACACCACAGGATGAAGATCTCTGCGACCATCCTGAAGAGCTCGTTGGAATCTGTGTCCGGCTCCTTCAGCCACCGAGACCTGAACCCACAGAACAACAGATCAGTGCACCACAGCTCACAATGAACCTTTACAAACTGGGGCTGGTGAGTTCAAAAAAAAAAAAAAAAAAGATAAAAATAAAAATAGCAAAATGAATTAAATCATAATGTTTAATAAGAAATAGAAATCAAATAATAACCAATAAAATAAAAATAAATAATAACAAAAATTAAACAAATCAAAATAGTAGATTAAAGTCTAAATAATAATTTGTATAAAATAATAAAAAATATTATATCAATGTAAAACATAAAAGATGTAAAATTAAACAATTAATTCTAAATATATAAAATTAAAATGCATAAGTTTGAAATAAAAAGAAATAATCTAAATGAAACAATTAGTAATCAAAATGTAAAATAAAACTTAAATTGGTTAAAAATAAAAAATTTTTAGTTAAACAACAATGAATACAAAAAAAAAAATTAAAATCATAAAGTTGTTATAATAAATGAACTTACTAATAAATATTTTAAAACTAAAATAATTTTATAAAAACAAAACTAATAAGAAAAAACACTTATGTGTATGTTTTTATAAATGATAAAATGTTTTATTATAATGTTTTTATAAATGATAAAAATTTACAATTAAAATAAATCAGTAAAACACACATTAAACCATAATGAATAATGCAAAAATTTAATCAAAATAAAAACACTTACATAAAAATATGTACAGATAAAATCATGTTAAAACATAAAAATATTAAAAGTTAAAACTAATAAATTATTAAATATTAAATATGTTCAATAAAAATGATTAATAAAAAAGAATCAAAATAAATAAATAATTTATGATTCATAATTACATTTATAATTTTAATAATAAATGAGCTAACTAATAAAAGTTTAAAACTTAAATAATTTTAAAATAAAACTAAATCAAACTAAAACGGTTAATAATAAAAATGTACAGTTAAAATAAATAATTTTAAAATAAAGACAACTGAAATAGAAAAACAAAAATAAATGTAAAATTTTAATAACTGATTTTTTAAATTAATTATTAATTAAAAAAACTGCACTCATCAAAATGTAAAATTAAAATAATGCAAAAAATATATATCTATTGTCATTGACCTGTTGTTGTCCACGTAGCGGATGAGCATGGGGTAGAAGGCGTACAGATCTCTGCACAGCACTGCAAACTCATCCAGGATCAGAAGCTCCGCCTCCTGGGTGTCGCCCTTCCCATCAGCTTTCAGAAGCTCCTCCTCCGACACCACCTTCACCGTCTTCTTCTTCAGCTTCTCCAGCGTCGGCAAGAAGTGTGTCTTCAGCAGATCAGCGTGCGCCTTACTGATGATGGGCTGAGCGTACACTGCCACACACACACACACACATACCCAAACACACACACTCTTAACATTTAATTCTTTTAATTTTTAATTTTAGTGCTTTTTGATGTTTTTTTTTTTTTTTTTTATATGATTGTAATTTTTATTAAATTATAATTGAATTATTTTTGAGTCCATGATACTACTATAGTTTCTGTTATTATTTTTAATTTATTTTTATTTTAAAATTTTCCATTTTCATTTGTTTGTTATTTTGGTCATTTGTTTGAAATACTATCCTAGTTTTTATAAATATATTGAATTTCTTTTTAATTCTTCCAGCTTCATTTTAATTTGAAAGTTTCAGTACTTTAGTTGTGTGTGTGTTTTCTCCTTTGGTCATTTGTATTATTTGATTAAACGTGTCTCTATAGTTTTTATTAAATAATAATGGAATACTGATTTTTGAGTTCATTAAAGTTATTATTATTATTAAATTATTTTCACATTTTAATTGTAAAGTTTTAGAACTTTTGTTGTTTATTTGAATTTTTTTTTCACTTTTTAAATGTCTTTTTATTAAAGTATCATACTTTTATCATGACTTTTGAGTTCATGAGTGTTATTTTGAGATCCTGTTACATTTTTGAATTCATTTCTAGCTTTAAAAGTTCTATTTAAAAAAAAATATTTAGCTGTATTTGTCATTTATATATATATATATATATATATATATATATATATATATATATATATATATATATATATATATATATATATATATATATATATATATATATATATATTTTTTTTTTTTTTTTTTATGTAATAAAATGTAATGATTTTTCAAGATACTATTCTAGTTTTCATGTATATTTTGAATTCTAAAGGTTTTGTATTTTTTTGCTTTTTTATTATTATTATTCTTTTTTATTTTAATGTATATATGGTATATAGTGGTTCATTAATTTTTATTTCACTTTCGGTCTTAGTAACAGTGCTTCAACTTGAGAAATGTTGGCATCTAGCTGAAATGCATCAGTTTAAGCCAGGTGTCGAGTGCAGGTGCATTATGGGAGATGCTCACCTGCGATGCGCTTCATCCAGGAGGCCTCGTCGATGCCCAGGTTGCTGTTGAGGATCTTGAGGATGTTCCCGAGGACGAGGCTGAGGTGTTCGGAGGTGACGGTGCTGCTGCAGACGCCTGCGGGACGGGGACGGTTCTCCGGGCCTCGCTCCCACCAGTACGACAGATAATTA
>NC_068401.1:30107554-30117554 GCF_023724105.1 Carassius gibelio | reverse complement strand
GGAGTGCGTGAACTTCCCCAGCTTCAGGTTCTCCAGCGTCTTCTCCAGATCTTCAGCCGCGCTCTCAAAGAACGTCCTCAAACCGGCCTTGACCAGCTCCGATCCGGACTTCATCACAGTCCTGAGAGAGAAACCATTCTACAGCATCATCTCAGTCACACACCATCTGCCTCATCACATTAGTAAAGGTTTTACTAGACACTCAAAACATACATCATTTAATTTTTTTTCTTCTGATTTTTTACACTTATTTTTTAAGAGATATAAGACATAATTGTGCTCGGGTCATTTTGACCCGGCTGTGTATGGAGTGCGTTTAGTGTCAAAAACACTGTGGAGTTATATTAGTATCAAAAACACTTTTATGTCATCTATCTGTCATCTACAGATGAAACATTTGAAAATGAAACATTTATCATGTTTTTCTTCTGCAAGTGAAAGTTTAAGCAAGTAAAACCTTTTGAGAGTAATATTCATGTTGTTTTGTTATATATACATAAATTTGTAGGTTTAATACATTTTGACTGTTTTTGAGCAATCATGAGTTACAAACAATTAAATTATATTAATTCCAATGTGGTTAATATTGATCATTCTCAGATTATATGTTCTTATAAATTTCATGCAATGATATATTCAAATAAAATTTCTCATCAATATTGAAAAAAAAAAAAATATATATATATATATATATATATATATATATATATATATATATATATATATATATATGTATATATATATATAGCGTCATAGTTTTTTGGTTTGGTTCATGTGTTATTTTATTATTAATAAAAAGGAGAAAATGCAGTAATAACAGGAACATTTAAAACTTTGATATTTTTTCACATTCACTTAGTGAGAAGCTGCTGATCAGATATATCAGAAATAGTAAATTATGCCTATTTTATAAAATAATGATTATTCCCGGAATGTAAAAAAAAAATACTGATCATGAACATACTGAAGCTAATGACAGGAAGTGAGGTCATACCTGGTGTCCAGCGTGTGTGCGAGGATGTGCAGACAGCTGACTATCGTGGTGGAGTCACTTCCTGCAAACACAAAGCATACAGCACTGAGAAGCAGACACTTGATGAGCACGAGAGACCGTCAGACAGACGCGGTGATCTTACCAAACAGAGAGATCCTGTGTCTAACCAGAGTGGCCAGCTTACAGAACAGACTAGAGACCAGCAGAAGGCAGCAGGAAGTGAGGAGACAGCGAGAGGAAGGAAGAAACGCTAGCTTAGACAGGTGAGCAGAGAAGAAGCAGCTATATATATATCAATCATAAAGCAGATTAACCAGCATGTGCCATGATTCATAAACGAAGCGTGACGAGTGAAGAGGGTAAGTCAAACCGACAAGTTTCTGACTATGAGACTATGATATTAGCCACTCATCACCTGGTGACCATCTCCTTCTCTTTGTTCGACGCGTATCCGCTGCTGCTCAGATTCTTAGTGGGTGACGACAGGAAGTAGAGCGAGTGGTTTTTAAAGTACTGGTCTATGAGGGGGAGGAGCACCTACAGGAAGTACAACAGGTCAACAGGAATTTAAAGTATGGTTTTATATATATATATATATTACTTTAAAATGGTCTATTTTACATCTATATAAAGAATAATGTATATTCAATAAAAATATAGAATTGAATACCGAAATTAATGTTATAATATATATATATATATATATATATATATATATATATATATAGGGTTAGGTCTCAAACATTCAGATTCAGAGATCCTTCTCAAACCTTAGCAAAGAACTTGATTTCCTGTTCATGTGGCGATCTGTCATTCTTTCCGCTGGTAGCCATCGCCTCTGTAACAAGGGAATTAGTTAAAGTTAAAGGGTTAATCCACTCTAAAATTAAAATTTTGTCATTAATAACCATCATGTCATTCCAAACCCGTAAAAGCTCAGTTCGTCTTCCAAACACAGTTTAAGATATTTCGGATGAAAACCTGGAGGCTTGAGACTGTCGAATAAATAACAGTGTCAAGGTCCAGGAAATGTATGAAAGTCGTCGTCAGAATACTCCATCAGCAATCAGACGAATCTGGATTATATGAAGCTATGGGAACACTTTTTAAAAGTGAAGAAAACAACGTGCTGCGTATGCTCTTCTGTGTCCTCCACGCCACAAGGATGTGCTGTTTTATTTAAAATAAAAGCTAAATGCACGAAGAAACAGTGCATCCTAGTGGCGCGGAGGACACAAGAAGAACACACACAGTACAGATATGAAGTGACACTGAGGAGACCGTTGACAAAGGATTTATTTAATAAAGTTGTTATTTTTGTTTTCTTCACTTACAAAAACTGTTCCCATAGCTTCAAATAATTCCTGGACCTTGACACTGTTATTTACTCGGCAGTCTATGGGACAGTCACAAGCCTTCAGGGTTTCATCCAAAATATCTTCAACTGTGTTTGGAAGACGGACGGAGGATTTACGGGTTTGGAACGACATGGGGGTGAGAGATTAATGACAAAATGTTGAGTGTCTCTGTCCTCAGATGAACAGAAGAGACCCGTGAGAAGTGCTTTCTCTAACCGAGGTGAGCGATGAACTCCTGCGCCGAGTCCACGTACTTCAGCAGCTTCTTCAGGAAGCGGTAGGCGAAGCGTTTCTCCATCGAAGACGAGTCCTGCTCCATGTGCTTCAGACGCCTGGAACACAGCAGCAGCGGCGTTATATTCGGTGAACATGCGTGTGACAGGCGTGTGAAAGCGCACGCACCTGCTGACGGCGTATCCGTTGATCTGCAGGAAGCGGAAGAGATCCTGCGCTCGCTCGCGGTCTCTGGTCTTCTCTTTGGCCGTGAGCGTGTCGTAGGGCACCAGCAGCGGATGAGCTCCTCCTGTGGCTGAGAGAACACACAACACGTCACGTATGACCCTCACAACACGCCTCGCTCTCGAGAGAAACTAACCTCTGCTGCACAGATCACTCTTCTTCTTCTTGGCCCAGATGTTGTGATAGTTTTCAGCTACGACCTCAACCATCGACTGAAGAACAGAAGATTGACTCTATTAGCCGTGGAAAGTCCAGAATCTGTCTAGAACAGTGGTTTTCAACCTGTGGTCCGCGGCCCCCTAGTGGGCCGCAGTGGTATTGCAGGTGGGCCGCCAATTATTTTCTGTTCATTTCCAGTCTAGGGCTGTGCGATTAAAAGAAAACGTCCTAAAATCACGATTTGAGCGTGCGCATATGCCTAACTCCAGGTTCACACACTGTGTGTGATGCGCCTTTTTTCTGAGCCAGTGTTGACGGATCAGAGCGTTCTCACTGCGGTAAAAGGCTAGAAATAAAAACGTGCGAAAATAATTCATGTCTAACACATGAGCATAGAGTGAATTTGTTAGTGAACAGGATGCAGTTTAAGTGAGAGGAGACACGTTTTAAGTGTGCACACTCTCTCCTCGCAAAGCAGCGTGTATCTGAGCAAGCACGACCGGTTTTGTGACAGAGCAAAGGAAATCTGTTGCGAACAGAGAGATTCGCACTCGTGCATTATTTTAATGTGCTTTCGCGTTATATTTATGCGCTCTCACTGCTGACCGCATACACATACTGTATACACACTGCAAACACCTGAGGCACCGCTACAATTAATGAGCTCTATGAACAATGCATGGCAAAAAAGAAAAAAAAGTCCCTTTTTAAATTTTTTTTTTTTGCCACAAGTCTATACATTTTTTTACATCTTCACTATAGTGATAATTCTGACTTATGTCTGTTCTAGAGATGTTACAACTTTTTGATAAAGCTCTGATTGGTTTTCTTTTGGAAATATGTTTCAAATTAATCCTGAATGCATTTATGACTGTAAAAGCACAATTGCAAAATTGATCAAAAAAAATAGCGATAGTTTTTTTTTTTTTGTCCATATCGCACAGCCCTAGTTTATTCAATAAATATAGTTTAAAATCTAGCTTCTGAGTACTAAGTTATTAATACAACAATAGCGGGGTCAGTTAATTTTTTTGAAGTGGGCCGCGCAAACATATGTGTTTGGTTGTGTGGGCCGCGAGTTGAAAAAGGTTGGGAACCACTGGTCTAGAACACACTGGGATATGCACAGCTACATACAGACGATAAATAATGGAAGAAATGGCTGTTCTGATTCATAAACCTACAAACACTGAACAGTAACTGGCAAAACTATACAACACGCTTTCATCTGTTACATTATTTACATTTTTAACAATACTAATATAGCTGTTCATCTTAGTTAAATGTTCATTTTAAATCTGAAACAATTAGTCTACATTATTGTTTATAAAAAAATTATGATTAATATTTGTGTTGTCAAATAGTCGTTTGACCTCATATGTAAGACCCTGCAATAACGCAGTTTGACCAGAGTTGGCGCTGTAGCGCAGGACTGAAATTCAGTTTATGACATGTTAATAAAAATCTAAATTAAAATTTGCATACAGAAATATATTGGTAATGCACAAACCAATGTTAACAAATACAATCTTATTAATTTATTAATGCATTTAAAAAAAATCTAAACATCAGTTACAATTATTAATTATTTTGTTATTAAGTAGCATTAATAAAAAATTGCTAAATTGTATTGCCATATCATATATATATCATATATATACAAAAACATTTTAAACATTTTAAGACAAAAAAAAAAGATTCTTTAACTTAGAATTTTTTTTTTTTAAATTTTTTTTACAGAATAAATTTTCAAAATATGTCCAGATTGAAATCACTGTATGCATGGATTCATGTTAACAGATCACCTGCAGTTCTCTGGACAGAAGGACGCTGCTCATGTCCAGCGGGTTTGGATTGAAGCCGTTACCCTGAAAGCACACGATAACAAATCCTCTGTGAATGTGTTCTGCGTTATCGGACTGATGTTCACTCGAGGCTGGACTCTTAAAAGGATAGTTCACCCAATAGTGAAAAGTAGCCCATGATTTAGTCACCCTCAAGCCATCCTAGCTGTATGTGACTTTCCTCTTCCAGAAGAATCTATTCGAAGTTATATATATATATATATATATATATATATATATATATATATATAAACATCCTGGCTCCTCCAAACGTTATAATGGCAGGGAATGTGTGTTATTTTTCAATACTTCAAAAGAAGTCCAATAAAGCACAACCATCCATCAGTTAGCACAAGCTAGAGATTATGGTTTATAAGGTCTTAAATCTGGATATTTTTCTTACACAAACACATCGATTCGCTACAGGTGCCTTTATTCACTCCCCGGAGCTGTGCGAGGCACTTTTTATGATGGATGGATGCACTTTATTGGACTTCTTTTGGACTATTAAAAAAATAACACCCATTCACTGACATTATAAAGCATGGAAGTTTTATTTTTATTTTTATATAACTCCGATTAGATTCGTCTGAAAGAAGAAAGTCACATAAAGCACATACAGGATGACTTGAGGGTGAGTAAATCGTGCTACTTTTCATTTTTGGGTGAACTATCCCTTTAATGATAAAATCACTGCATTTACAAAGTTAGCGAGCATTATAAATCATTACGTGGAGCTGATTATCCAGTATAAAGTACCTGAGAGGCCTGTGAGATGCGGCGCATCTTCTCCATCTCTCTCTGCTGGAACACGCTGTCTTCTTCTCTGGTGCGGTCGATGCTCCAGCCCATCGCTAACATGCTCTTCAAGGACTCGCGCACCGTCCAGCAATACATCTCCTTCTCCTGCCGACAGAAAGCGTGCTGGCAGTCGTTGTGATGGGATTTTGATGGAGATTTTAAGGGTAAATGCGTGTCTGGGTTGTACCTTCTCTGTCAGGGACTTGTAGGATCTCAGCATCGGATGAGTTTTTGCTTTCTCGTCGATGTTTTCTCCATGTTTCCAGCCCAGAAGCACCTAAACACAGATCGGAGCGTGATCAGTTGAGAATCTCATGTTTAATGAACATCTCTCAGCTTGAATCGAGAAGCTGACTGTTTCTCTCACCTTCTCAGCAGCCCATTTCTCATGGGAATGTTCAGCGTATTTGTTTGCGATGTACTCCAGCTTCTCCGGCAGGCAGATGCTGAGAGGAAAACAGAAGCGTCCATCAAATCATCTCAGACTGTGACGTGATGAGGAGACGGAATCAGTGTTTGATGCATTAATCAGTGTCGAGTGTAATGCATTACTAAATAATGAATAACTGTAATTTAATTACATTTTTTGCATTATTTTTATGTTAATTACACTTCTAATGTAATTGCATTAAACACTGACTATAAAACAATTCAATATCAAACAATAAAGTTAAAATGCATGTTTTAATGTCTTAAATAATTTTGTCAGTTCAAGAATAATTCATGCAATTTGATATTATTTATTTGAAAGAATTAAAAGCAGTTTCATGGTTTTTATTGTATTGCTCAACTTTCAGTAATTGAACTGAGCTCCCATATAGTTACAATACATTTGATTAACGTCTAAGTAAATGAAAATGCAATGCTGTAATGACACATGCAAGTGTCTGATCATATATAAAGCAACAATACCAACTCTGATGACGCTGTTTAATTTAATTATGACGTACTTGGCTGTGTTTACGGGTCTGGGGTTGAAGTTTCCCTGCGTGTCGACAGACACCTGTTTCTCCAGCGTGGTGCTGAGCGTGGAGTCGATGTAGTCCGGCGGCAGAGCTCCAGCGATGGCACTCAGACACGGCATGGCCATCTTAAACAGATCCTGCTCATACTTCTACAAACACAGTCATTCAGAAGATGAGTGCTCAAGCGCTCACTGTTCACTGTTACTTTAGATTCATTGAATCCACCCAGCCCAAATCTCTTCACCTTCTGAGACAGAGAGTCAAAGATTCCCCAAAAGATCTTCTTGGTAAGTAGCAGCTCCTCCTCGGACGCTTGACCGTAACTCCCCCATCCGGACGGCAGACAGTAATACTTCCAGTTCTGCTCGTAATGATTCGTCAACAGCTGTGAAACACGATCATTGAGGGTTGCTATATAAAAACATCCTCTTTAAAACACTATTTAAATATGAATCACATGCCAGTGCAGCTTTTTTCTGATGATTTAATGACGAGCAACGAGACAAACTACATTAACGAATCATTAATGGACATTAGATGAGTAAAGAGCCCAAAACAAGATCAGCGATGGATCAAAACAACATCCACTGCTGATGAGTGAGAGGCGGAGTTAAAATAAGGCAGTCAAATGTCATGATGAATGTGGGCGTGGCTCAAACCAAAGGGGTGGAGTCAAACCATAGAGCAATGGAAGGAAACAGTCAAAGTATAAATCACGTAATCGTGAGACTTGTTTACCTTTAGAGGCATCTTACAGTATTCAGACAACAACGGGACGTCAAACACCAGTCGGCGCAGCAGATGCTGGAGCATGGAGGGTCTGAGGTACCTGAACACAACACAAAACACGGACAAAATCTGACTCCAGTCCACACACAAACCGCTGTCAGACAGACAATACTGCTCTTTTACTGTCCTATTAATCACTTAAACCAGCATTATACAACTATAACCATAACTATAAAGATGACTATATTACTATAGCGATAACTATAACGATAATGGTAATTATAACTATAATGACGACTACAAAAATAACTATAACAACCATTATAGCGATAACGATAATTATAACTATAATGACGACTACAGAAATAACTATAACGATCATTATAGCGATAATGATAATTATAACTATAATGACGACTACAAAAATAACTATAACGATCATTATAGCGATAATGATAATTATAACTATAATGATGCATATAGCAATAATTATAACGACCTTTAGAGCGACAACTATAATGATAATTATATCTATAATGAAGACTATAGCAACAACTATAACGTCCATTATAACTATAACTATAACAATAACGATAATTATAACTATAATGATGTGTCTAGCAATAACTATAACGACCATTATAGCGATAACTATACCACTAAGGATAATTATAACTATAACTATAATGATGACTATAAAAAATAACTATAACGACCATTATAGCGACAAATATACCACTAAGGATAATTCTAACTATAACTATAATGATGACTATAGCAATAACTATAACAACTATTATAGCGATAAGTATAACGATAATGATAATTCTAACTATAATTATTACTATAGCAATAACTATAACGACCATTACAGCGATAACTATAACAATAATTATAACTATAACTATAATGATGACTATAACAATAACTATAACGACCATTATAGTGATAACTATAACGATAACGATAATTCGAACTATAATGATGACTATAGCAATAACTATAACGACCATTATAGCGATAACAATAATGATAATTATAACTATAACTATAATGATGACTATAACAATAACTATAACGACCATTACAGCGATAAGTATAACGATAACGATAATTATAACTATAATGATGCCTATAGCAAATAACTATAACGACCATTACAGCGATAACTATAACAATAACTCTAACTATAACTATAAGGATGACTATAACAATAACTATAACGACCATTATAGTGATAACTATAATGATAACGATAATTCTAACTATAATGATGACTATAGAAATAACTATAACGACCATTATAGCGATAACTATAACGATAATTATAACTATAACTATAATGATGACTATAACAATAACTATAACGACCATTACAGCGATAAACATAACGATAACGATAATTCTAACTATAATGATGACTATAGAAATAAGTATAACGACCATTATAGCGATAACTATAACGATAATTATAACTATAACTATAATGATGACTATAACAATAACTATAACGACCATTACAGCGATAAGTATAACGATAACGATAATTATAACTATAATGATGCCTATAGCAAATAACTATAACGACCATTACAGCGATAACTATAACAATAACTCTAACTATAACTATAAGGATGACTATAACAATAACTATAACGACCATTATAGTGATAACTATAATGATAACGATAATTCTAACTATAATGATGACTATAGAAATAACTATAACGACCATTATAGCGATAACTATAACGATAATTATAACTATAACTATAATGATGACTATAACAATAACTATAACGACCATTACAGCGATAAACATAACGATAACGATAATTCTAACTATAATGATGACTATAGAAATAAGTATAACGACCATTATAGCGATAACTATAACGATAATTATAACTATAACTATAATGATGACTATAACAATAACTATAACGACCATTACAGCGATAAGTATAACGATAACGATAATTATAACTATAATGATGCCTATAGCAAATAACTATAACGACCATTACAGCGATAACTATAACAATAATTCTAACTATAACTATAAGGATGACTATAACAATAACTATAACGACCATTATAGTGATAACTATAATGATAACGATAATTCTAACTATAATGATGACTATAGAAATAACTATAACGACCATTATAGCGATAACTATAACGATAATTATAACTATAACTATAATGATGACTATAACAATAACTATAACGACCATTACAGCGATAAGTATAACGATAACGATAATTATAACTATAATGATGCCTATAGCAATAACTATAACGACTATTATAGCGATAACTATAACGATAACTATAACGATAATTATTACTATAATGATGACAATTACGATAACTATAATGATAACTATATCTATAAAAATTATAATAATTATAGCAAAAACTATAGCTATAACAATGACTATTATGAAACCACAAAGCTAAATATAGCAATAACTATAATAACTACAGTAATTACTATGTATGGATGTATAATTGTAACTGTAATATATCTATAAAAATAACTATAATTAAACACCAAAAATAACTATATAGATAACTATAAATATAATTATAACAATAGCTACAATGACACCACAATGATAATGATAACTAATATAATTACTACTATAATATAATAAGTTTAATGGTAGCTATAACGAAACTATA